>NC_047679.1:60454192-60754192 GCF_011762505.2 Arvicanthis niloticus
CTAATTATTGGCAACCACAACCTTTTGTCTTACCTACTCCTGAAAGTCTACCAAGCTTCAGCAGTTCTCAGATCTTACCCCCACTCATGATGGAAGTCCCTGTGGTGTCCTCCAGGGGCATCATCAATCCAAACAGTGGCTTACATGAAGATTGCAATGGGCAGTGTCTACAAGCATCTCATTCTGCCAATCAAATGTTATATGAAATACAGAATTCTGGAAACATTTTCCATCCAAACCCCATTGCCCAAGAAGCAATCAGTTGTCCTTTTCATCCTCCCAATGGCTATTATACGTACAACGTCTCCATGCCACCTAGACTGGAAAATGCTACCAATCACCTCAGTGAAAATGGTACCAGTCAGATTTCTTTTACTGAAGGCAGCTGTGATCATTCTCATTGGTATCCAGCCATCAACCATTACCATTAATGGGACAACATCCACGTTTTAAGACATTTACATGTAAGCATCTATTTTATTTTTAACAAAAGAAAGAACATTTCTTAAAAACTTTCTTACCAAAAAGCATTGGTTTGTCTTGTTTCTAAAGTAATTTAACAAATGTTTACAAGAATGTCTATATAATGTCATCTGTGACTTAATATTAGAATATGACATTATAACCTTGGTCCTCAAATAAGTTACTTAATAAATATTGTTTGATAAGATATGCCATCAGTGATAATTAATTCCAGGAGATTAAGTCTCCAATTACAACATTGTTAATTCACTATATATCTATGTTTTACCAGTTAACTAAGGCAACAAAAGAGGTGGATATAGTTCATGTAAAAACAATAAAAGTATTTTACTCTTATCTATGAAGATTGGCTACACTATAAATATCAAGCAATTATGTCAAAATTGAATCATTCACTTGATTTATATTTTTCTGTTTAAAGTAATAGTAATTACAGTTTTAAGGTATAGATAGTTGCCAAGTATTGTTTCCCATTAACCTGTGTAGCTCAAATAATATTTAATAATGAAGGGATGCGAAGATCACTTGAAAACTATCTGATAGCTTATATGTGATTACTTCATTAAGTGACAAGAAGTTATTTAACTGAAAATTAAATTACATCCCTGAGTTGTTCTGTAATTATTATATTAGGGAAGACATTAATTTTATAGTTATTCCAGGATATATATATATATATATATATATATATATATATATACATATATATATTTTAAATAACAGATAATTTTGTTATGTGTTACAGTCATGAATCTAAGCACATGTAATTACACTGGTAATAGTAATTAATAGAAAGAGACAACATTTTAAATGCTACAAGTTTATCTTATTTTACTTTGTAAATAGTTTATAAATTGTCCTTTCACATTTTTAATTATATTAAACAATGAATCAAGTAGCCCATTTTCCTTAAACTAAGGTGTCAATTGGCTCAGGTCTGTTAACACCACTAACTCATGCACATAACTATTTAATAGTGAAATAGATGATACGGAACTCAAAAAAGTTGATATATTGTGACTATGGTTATGAAACAAAATATCTGTCCATATCAAGCTGCCTTGCTTTAAAAACTTCCAAAAGCATCTGGTTAGACATAGTGTGAAATTGTTAGTACTTATGTAAAAGTAGCCACATGATACTGTATAAGTGACAAATTCTAGTAATTAAAACATCATTTCTACCTGGTTGGAAGATAAATATATATGTACTCCTCTCCTCATTTGAAAAAAATCAGTTTACATTTAGATATTTGGTTTTTAACTTGCCCTGGTATGTGATATCCCCCAAATAAACCTAGAGAAAATAAATCATGTGTCATATTTTTTAATTTGCACATTGAGCAAGGAAATAATAAATGATAGTTTATCCTTATAGAGCTCTCAGTCAAGCTTAGACCTGTAGTCAGATTCCCTCCCTGGTCAGGAAAGGGTTTTGTGGAACAGTCAATCAAGCTGAAATCAATCACAAAAGTTGAGCTTGGTTGAAGCTCTAAACAGACAGATTGTTTTATTACATTTTAAACATTTATACAAGACTTTATGGAACAGAATTTACAACATTCAGTATAGGGTGCCTAAACTATATGAATATTATATTTTGGAACACCAAAGTATAACTACAACATTTTAGGTTACATACTTTTAGAATCTTCAAATTAATGTTATTTCTTCTATTTAGTGTGCCTTGGAAATGAAGAGGCTTCTTTAAAACTCTCAAGCTGTGAAGAGATGGATGGTTCACACTGTTGTCAGACATGCGTTCTCCATATGGTCTGAAGATGGACATGACTTTATTTTTTGTGAGGTTGAAGTATGTTTGTGGCAGGAAAAGGAATGAATTCTTAGTCTAAGCAAGTAATGACTCAATGGATAATCAGTCTTTTAACTAGCAGTATCTTATGTGCTGACAACATGACACAGGTACCTACAATGCATAAATACAAGCATCTGCACTGGACATAATGGAAGGGTCTTCTTAAATTCTCTTAATTGTTTTTATTTTGCACCTTGGGGGAAATCATGGCACACAAAGCAGTTAAAAATGTAGCTTTTAAATATTACTGATGTGCCAGTTAATTTTGTGGCTGAACCAGAATGTAGCTGAAATAAATGTGTTCTATAAAAACTAACATATATTTTGCAAAAATTTATATGCATGCTAACAACAAATTTAGTATGTTTGATATAACAGAACTGTAGATATATATCATGTATAAAGTGGGACATTTTTTACATTGTTGTCTCCTAATTTAATATCACTAACAAGTTTTTAACATATGTGTATAGTTTTTTAAATTAAAGATATCACTCTAATATGTGTAGATACACACACAATGTGTGTGTGATCTTCAATGGAATATTTACTTTTCTTTGAAAAATAATTTACACTATGCTTTTTCTTTCACTCCTAAAGAGAGATGCTGTATAGAAAATTTACTCACAAGATACTGACATCTACTATCCATTATGTATACTTATGTGAAGAGGCATATTTAAATATATTTAGAAATGTCTAATTGCATATGCTGTACTTTGAGAATTGAATTGACAGGGTAGAAGTACAATGCTTTATATTCCAATTAAAAAATATGTTGCTGCCTTTCTACTGAAAAATATTAAACCAGCCAAAATAACAATAATATTCTAGTATGTACCAACAGTTTACCAGTTGATTTCACTGGAATTTAGCATGCATGTTGGAGCAGTTAAAAACAAACCAAATAGTTTGGTCACTGATGGTAGCTGCTTTGATACAACTACCTTGGTATACACTTAATCTTCTTAGATTTGATCTTTAATTAAATAATATTTTGTATTAAAACTGTATAAATAAATATGGTTTGGATGGCAACATAAAAGAGAATGAAGAGATAATATAGAACATTTGAAACATATCCCACATGTAAAACTATTTACATTAGTGGGGCTGGCCAAATTTAACATGCTGTTTCAATAAAATATTGAGAGTAAAACGATGAGTATCATTTCCTCTCAAAGTTTCAAATGTTCATGTTTACAAATTTGTCCTGCACATTAATATGTAAACATACATTATGGTAAGCAGATGTACAGGAAAATGTTATCGTATCTTTGTATTTAGTTGAAATGCATATATATCTTTATTGGCTCACTTTTAACTGCTTAAAAGACTTACAACAGTTAAAGTTAAATGTGATAGAAAATTCTGAAAGTATAATGCAATGCATTGTAGCATTAAACACTTTAGTCAAATATTATATTGTTATTGTCTAACATAAAAGAATTTTGACTTTGATTTAATATCACATTCTTATAAACATGATGATATTATGTTATATTGTAGTTAACAATTAAAATCTTACTAATGTAAAAAGGAATAAAATCATAATCTTGTATTAGAAAAAATTGGATGTCTGTGTTTTTATTTAAATATATAATTAATTTTTCTTCCCTTTTACAGCCGTGTTTTAATGTAGTGCTTTAGTACGTACCTTTATTTAAAATTTCCCTGAAATTTTCATATTTAGTTTATAAAATAAAAATGTGTGACTTCTAGTCACTTAAATGAATTCACTAGTTTTCTGCCTTGTTGAATTTTATATATTCTTGGAAAGAATGTTGTCATAGAAACAACACACACACGCATACACACACATATATAGATCTTGCTTTGAAAGAGGCAAGAAAAATCAATGTTGAAATTCAAAATTTAGCACCCTCTCCAAAACTGTATTTTAATTGACAGAGAAAACTGGCAAAAATATCATTATTTTGTGATCTTTCATGGACAGTGATTCTTTTAATTTATTTATTTATTCTTCTCTCATTTATTACATTCCAACTGCAATTTTCCCTTCCTCCACTTCTCCCAGTCCCTTTCCCCATTCCCTTTCCTCCAGTTCCACTCCTCCCTCATTTCCCTTCAGAAAAGAGCAAACACCCTGGGATATCAACCGAATGTGGCATAACTAGCTACAATAAGACTAAGCACATACCTCATATTAAGGCTGCATGAGGCAACCCAGTAGAAGGCAAAGAGTTACAAAAACACTCAAAAGAGTCAGAGATAGCCTTTGCTCCCTGTTAGGAGTTCCAGAAAAAGACCAAGCTACACAACTGAACCAAAAATTCAGAAAACCTACTTTAGTCCCATGCAAGTTCGCTGGATGTCTCAGAAGACCTACTTCAGTTCCATGCAAGCTCCCTGGATGTCTCAGAGGACCTAGGTCAGGCCCATGCAGGCTCCCGGGTTGTCAGTTCAGTCTCTGTGAGCTCCTATGAACCTAGCTTGGTTGATTCTGCCGGTTTTCTTGTGGTGTCTTTGACTCTTCTGGCTCCTACAGTCTTCTGGACTAGACACTAATTTATGAGTGTAGCAGAATATCATTAGGAGTTATTTCATTGACTTTTTCCCCATTAGTATTTGATTCTGTTGTGGGTCTCAGGCTGTCCAGCTTCTGGTTCTGTCCCTCCAGGCAGTGTCAGGGGTGAGGTCCCTCTCATGGCACAATTTCTGTACCACAAGTTCTTTACCACAGAACAGCTTGCATGCAGGACAAATTGTTCGTCAAAGGTTTTGTGCCTAGGTTGGTGTCCCAGCACCTCCACTGAAAGTCTACCTTGGTTACTGGATATGACTACTTCAGGCTTCATATCCCACATTGTTAGTGAGGAAAAGCTGAATGAACACAGTGTTATAGAAGGATCTGTGGGCCCAAGTTCCACACATATGAGATTAAGGTAAATTAATCTGGTGTTTGCACTCAAATGTTGTCACCTAGTTCAGCAGATGTGAGGAAGCAAGACAACTAGTTGCCCTTGGCCCTGGGCCGTACAATGGGTAGTGAGTATAACCACCTCAATTTACCTAACAAGGGGCTCAGACTACACAAACACACATGCACTACTTTAGTTTATTCATATGCATACCTTTCCTACTAAACTGTGAGTGAAAGTGGAATAGAATATTTTTGAGAAAATTGTTTATTTTTCAATTTTTACAAACATATATTTATATATACATATAATATATATTTATAGATACAAATAAATATGTATTTATACAGATGTATATATATATATATATGTCTGTGTGTGTGCTAAAACTTAAAAGAGTGCAAAAAGCAAAACCTTTATTTATTATTATTATTATTATTTATTATTATTATTATTATTATTACTATTATTGGTTTTGGTTTTTTGAGACAGGGTTTCTCTGTATAGCCCTGGTTATCCTGGAACTCACTGGAGACCAGGCTGGCCTCGAACTCAGAAATTCCAGTGAGTTCCAAAACCAATATATGTTTACAGTTCAATTTACAGACTGTGAGTGTTTACACATGCTAGAAAATTTTACATAGGTGAAGTCATACAATATTAACAGTGATTCTCATATATAATTTTTTCCAAATTAAGGTCCCCCAAACTAGGAGAAAATAACCAAAAATACATTAAACCTATCTCATTATCACTATTGCTTTGGTTAGTTTGGATCATCCTTAAGTGGTTTTATATCCCTTTTACTAATATTTTCTTATTTCTATGAAAAATAAATTTTATTTTTATCCCCTTGAATCTTTTGTTCTAAGTTTGATGCATGTAACCGAACTTGTTTAGGGGGCACAATGTGTTGTTGTGATATTTGTGCATCACATCTGAGTAAGTTCCATATTTTTCACCTTAAATATTTTTCATTTGTTTGGGGTATAATATTCAAAGTCTCTTTTATTCTTTTAGCTGTTGTTCAATATTGATACTTAAGTTGGGTATTATATAAAAGAGAATCAAGACTTATTCTACCGAACTGAAGCTTAATACACATTGATATTTCTCTTCTGATACTTTAAAGCATCCAGTCCTTCCTAGTGACTGGTAAGTGTACTTTTATTCTTTAATGTATGAGAATAAATTGAAAACCCTAATATAGTATTTTTTCCTTGTACATATTCTTTCATTTAATATCTTCCAAACAGTATAGACAGTTTGGTGATATTAATTCTAATAATCCATGTTCACAAGATAATTTCAATTCATTTGTATCATCTTCAATTTTGATCTCCCAAATTTTTTTTAATCACTTTTATTATAGAAGTCTTTCATTTCTTTGGTTAAGCTATTTCTATGTGTTTTTTATATAACTTTTTGCTTCAGATAAATTCTCACTTGGTAGTCTAGGCTACCCTGAAACTCACTATGTAGCTAAGTCTGGCCTTCAATTTACAGCACTTCTTATAGCTCGAAATTTTAAATTACTTAATTTAATTTACATCTCAGAGAAAGTTTCCTCTCCCTCCTCTCCTCCGAGCTTACCCCACTGTGCATCTCACCTCCCTAATCCACTCCTCCTCCCTTTCTCTTCAGAAATGGAGAGGCCTCCCCAGATTGGCCTATCAAGTTGCAGTAGGAGAACTCATATCTTTTCCAATCAAGGCTAAAAGTGGCAGGCCAGTTACAGAGTAAGGGTCCAAAAGGCAGACAATAGAGTCAGAGACAGCCCCTGCTCCTGCTGTTAGGAGGCCCCCATGAAGATGCAGCTACACAACTGTAACATATGTGAAGAAAGCCTATGTCAGTCCTATACATGCTGCCTGGATGGTGGTTCAGTCTCTGTGAGAGACTATGGGCTCCTACAACTGCCCCCCACTCCACTTCTGCAGGTTTCCCCAAGCTCTACCTAATACTTGGCTGTGGGTCTCTGCATCAGTGTCTTTCAGTTGATGGGTGAAGTCTCTCTGATGTCAGTTATGCTAGGCTCCTATCTGCAAGTATAGTAGAATATCATTAACAGTGTCAGCTATTTCTAAATAAAACATAGAACACACCCTAACAATAAACTCCAAGCCATGAATTTGCTATAGTCCCTTAACTCACAGGCTAACCATCTCAAATCTGTTAAAAAAGTTAAAGAAGGACTGGGTCTAAGCCTTGTATTCCTAAATGTGTTATACAGGCACAATGCCCATGAGAGTATCAATATTCATCTCACTTTTATATCAATAAGAAGCTCATACCAATGAAAACCTTAAATTTGAAATCAAAGTAAATTTGTGCCATTTAAGAAATTATAACTTCATCTTGATAATAATTGTACAGATTTCTACCAATAGGTTATGGCTATGCAACAAATTCTAGCTAATCCTCCCTATTCCCACAACACCACTACTTTTTCCTAGAAAGACAGCCCAACATTTACTACCTTAGTCCCCAAGCCCAGGGAATAGGGGTGCTGACTCTTCATTAACTTCTTCAAGCTGATTACGGGCCATTGAGATATTAGTAGAGGGGTCGGGGAAAGAGTGAATTGATAAGCCTCTGATGCTCTGTCTTCACTGCATCCAGATGGAATTCCAAAACCTCAGAGGTTTGAGCAGGTCTGCCCAGCTTGCTTGATGAGTAGATACACCAAGGCTGTGTATTCTGCAATATACAATTCTCAAAACAAATTTTAGTATCAAGATAATTGTTTTAAAGAGGGCTGACATTTTGTTAAAGATGTTGGTTTTAACAACTTTTCTTTTTCCCCTCTTTTATTGGATATAATATTTACATTTCTAATTTTATCCCCTTACCCCATCCCCCCCACACCCAGGAACCCCTTATCCCACCCCCCTTCCTCCTGCTTCTATGAGGGTGTGCACCCACCTACCCCCCACTCCCACCTCCCCACCCTCAGATTCCCCCACACACACACACTCAGTGTTCAGCCTTCATGGGACCAAAGATCTCCTCTCCCACCTATGCCCAACAAGGCCATCATCCCCTACATATACAGCTGGAGTCATGGGTCCCTCCTATGTGTTCCTAGGCTGGTAGTATAGACCCTGGGGAGCTCTGGCTGGTTGGTAGCCATCTTGCTTTTTGTGATCATCTCGATAGGAATGAGATATAATAGCATCACATTATAGTTTTGATTAACATGTCCCTAATGTCTAATGATCCTGAGTATATTTTTATGCCTATATGGTAAATCATATCTTGAATTTACACATTAACTTTAGCAATAGCCTATCAATTTTTGCAAAACTCAGATAGATAATCAGAAAGAGTTATTATGTAATCTATTTCTTAAGCATGCCATATTAACAGTATTAAGTTTTCGAAGCCATGAGCACATAATTACTTTGCAATGTGTTTAATTCAGATGAATTAACTTTAAGTTAGGACTTCTGAGCTTCTTTTCCTGCCTAAATAATATGCTGATGATAAGTCATTAAGAGTGCTGTGTCTTCATTCTTCCACTAGTAAGAATTATATTTCATAGACCATCTGTTTTGTGTAGAAGAAGTTCTATCTACAAATTGATTCTTGAGTGCAATTACTTACAAAACTTGAAAGGGTAGTTAAACACTTTTTGCATGACTTTTCATATTATCATGAAGGTTTTGTCCTTTATTTTAATATGAGATGCTACATTGACTTATATTCATATCTTAATATAATATTCTACTGCATTTTTCAAATAGCACATGTTTACTGTAAACAATTCATTTTAAACGATGATGTACTTATTTTGTTAGTATATTTTTGGGAAGGACTTTTTTTCACCTGCATCCTGACAGGGAAACTGGCCTTCTTTCTTCATTTCTTTGGCTGTGGTATCAGTATTACACTACCTTCAGAGTGAGGTTGAAAAATTCTCCCCCCATTTCAAATCATTTGTTAAGAATGTTATTATTTCTTTAAATATTTGTAGAAGCGTTCAGTTGAAATCATTTGTACCTGAGCTTTTTAAATGCATGGTATTTTATCACATTTTATCTCTTATTACAATTGTAGTATAATTTTCTACTTATTCATTGTTTTAGTAATCTGTATTTTCTAGGACTTTCCCCACACTTCATCTGTTTTTATTTGTTTTGTTTAAATTTGTGGTACTTCTCATAGTGCGTTTTGACTTTATAAAGTTTACAAAAATATTATGCATTAATTCTAGCTATAAATAATTGTACCCTTTCTCTTTTTTTTCTTGGTTAATCTACTGAAAGCGCCATCACCATTATTCATCTACCTTTTCAAGACAGAACTTATTTCATTGTTTTTGTTTTTATTTTTTATTTTTTGCTATTGTTTCCATATCATTTATTTTTGGGGTAATTTTCAGTGTTTTATTCTTTCTGCTCTCTTATGTGTTTTTTATAGTCTTCATTTCCCAGTTTCCAGTCTTTGCCAGTTGCTGGTGGAGTCTTCTATAATTTCCTCAAGGGATCATAACAGCTGCAAGCAGTTAACAACTAATCAGCTCGATGCAGCTCACCTGTGTGAGTGAGTCTTGACAGCTCCAGCTGCTTTGAGTCAGGAGTTTTTATTTTCACTTTTTCCCTCATAAAAGACTTAAAAGTTAAAGGGAAAAGAACTAATGAACCTGCAAGATTACTTTCAGCTATTCGAGTATAGTTCAGGGTACAAAATATCTTTAAAATACACGTATTTAAACATATCTCTAGCAACAAATGACTACCATATAATTGGAAAGAAATACTGTTGGCAACAAATATTGTACAAACAACCAGAAAGTTAAATACAGATTTCAAAAGAGAAAATACTAACTAAAATCAAAATAAAAATTCTACTTGTAAATCTTTTTTAAAAATATAAACCACCCATAAAAAGAATTTACTATGGCAGTAATCACTATATAATTGAAGTAAATATGAAATCTGTTGTAAGAAGAGAAAGTCTTACCACCACGGGACTAACAATATTAAGCATGTATATGGAAGTCAAGAAAATTACAGAGAAACAAGATATATCTATTTTAAAAGTAAATAAGGCTACTCAAGATAACAGGTAGCTAGTGTATATGCAAGAAGTGGGAGCTGCTTCTTCTCTTATTAGATCTTTTAATATTAACCCACACTGCTTCTGTGTGGAAATGTAGTATCTAATAGAAATAGCAAAAACTTTACCCAGTCAATATTTCCCCCAAGGAATGGCAAATGGCTAATAACTGTCAAATACATTTTAAATGTAGCAATTTCTACCTTTAAAGAACCAATTTTAAAAACATCTTTGCAACTGACATGTTCAGCCAGCATCAACTTCCCAGACATTTATTCATCACCCTTTATAAGTCTATATAAGTGAGCAAAATTGTTGGCACAGAAGAATAAAATAAGAAATCCATACGTCCATTCTGTAGAGTTAGTAAGACTTAGATGTAGACAGGCTGGCTCAATCTAAAGTCCAGGTACTCCTCATTAAATATCAGGACAAGGTTAATACTGTATCTGTCTAAGGCAAATGGAGCTCTAACTGCTGGACCGTTCTTAAGGCATGCTTAGAAACCTATTTCAGGGAATTACAAAATTTCAGGGATAACAAAAGTCGAAGGCACTTTGTGAAGTCCATTCTTCATTATATAGTTGGGGAAACTGAGGTAAAGAGCATCAGATAGGATGGCCTCCCACCTGCCCACCCTCGAATTCCCCCACACTGGGGCATCCAGCCTTCAGGGGACCAAGGACCTCCTCTCCCACCTATGCCCCACAAAGCCATCCTCCCCTACAAATAGAACTGGAGCTATGGGGCCCTCCCTATGTGTTCCAAGGTGGTTTAGACCCTGGGAGCTCTGGTTGGTTGGTTGATATTGTTGCTCTCCCCATGGGGCCACAAACCCTTTCAGTTCCTTTATTCTTCTCCCATGATCATTTCAATGGTTAGCTGTGAGCATCTGTCAGACTCTGGCAGACCTCTAAGGAGGAGCTCTATCAGCTCTATCAGGCTCCTGTCAGCATACACTTCCTGACATCCACATCAGCATCTACCTTTGGTGACTGCACATGGGATGGATACCCAGGTGGAACAGTCTCCAGACTACCCCTTCTTCAGTTTCTATCCCACACTTTGTCTCCATACTTGCTCCCATGAGTATTTTGTTACTCATTCTTTTAGATTATTTTTTAAGGTTTATTTATTATATGTAAGCACACTGTTCCTGTCTTCAGAGACCCCAGAAGAGGGCATCAGATCTCATTACAGATGGTTGTGAGCCACCATGTAGTTGCTGGGATTTGAACTCAGGACCTTCGGAAGAGCAGTCAGTGCTCTTAACCGCTGAGCCATCTCACCAGCCACTCATTCTAAGAAGCATTGAAGCACCCACACTTTGGTCTTTCTTCTTCATGAGCTTTACGTGGTCTGTGAGTTGTATCATGTGTATTGTGAGCTTTTGGGCTAACATCCACTTATCAGTGAGTGCATACCATGTGTGTTCTTTTGTGATTGGGTTACCTCAGGATGATATTTTCTAGTTCTATCCATTTGCCTAAAAATTTCATGAATTCATTGTTTTTAATAGCTAATACTCCATTGTATAAATGGATACATTTTCTGTATCCATTCCTCTGTTGAAGGACATCTGGGTTCATTCCAGCTTCTGGCTATTATAAATAAGGCTGCTATGAACATAGTGGAGCATATGTCCCTGGGTATATGCCCACGAGTGGTATAGCTGTGTCCTCAGGTAATGCTATGTGGGGTACAGAGCTAAACAAAAAATTCTCAACCATGGAAATTCAAATGGCTGAGAAACACCTAAAGAAAGTTCAACTTCCTTAGTCATCAGGGAAATGCCAATCAAAACAACTCTGAGATTCCACCTCACACCAGTCAGTATGGCTAAGATCAAAAACTCAGATGATGGTAGATGCTGGTGAGGATGTGGAGAAAGAGGAACACTCCTCCATTGTTGGTGAGATTGCAAGCTGGTACGACCACTGTGGAAATTAGTCTGGCGGTTCCTCAGAAAATAGATTTTTGACAAATTAGATGGCTTAAAAATGACTGATGTTGTGTTGGGGTTTGGGCACCATCAGAAAAAGTATAACCATGAAGACCTAAATTTAGTCCCCAATACCAATGCAATAAAGCTGGGTGTGACAACATATGGCTTTAATCTCAAAGGTGAAGAGATGTAAACAGGAGAATCCCTAGGCCTCAGTGATAAGCAAGTCTAGCCTAACTGGCAAGCTTCAAGTCCAGTTGAGAGATATCACAAGTTAACTTCTGACCTCCACACATTCATGTACACAGACACACACACACACACACACATGCAGGCATATATACACACCAGTATCTGTGTTTTTATCTAGAATCTAAATAAACTTGGTTAAGCATAAATATATATTTGAATAGATTATGTTAAAATCATTTCCTTCATCTTTGAAATGAAAAAATGTTCTTTGTGACATTGTATTTGTATCACGTTGATACTCTCATGACAACCCTCAGTTCTGCAGCAAAATAAACACATAAATATATATGTAATGAATGATTATGGCTTTTTTTTGCAAATATCACCTTATCAATAGGCAACAAATGTTCTGACCTATGTTCCTATTCCTCCTCCAAGCCAGTGCCAAATTTATCTGATCATTCAAACAATACTACAGTAGTTTCTTCTCCTGGAATGTTGTTCCCTGTGAAATAGTTATTGTTTGATCATGCACAAGAGCTTGTTGGGAGTATCAAAGACTACATGTGAAAATAAGGATTATATCTTAATTTTGTAGGTGAAAAGTAGACTGTGAGTGAGGATGATAAATCACTGTGGGAAGTTTTGAGTATATGTTCCTATGCCAGAAATGAGAATTTCTTTTGAAATTTCAAGTTTATTAGGTCAGCTCTTACCTAGTCTGCTTTAATGTCATACTTGGGTATGATCACATCCATTTCCCATCAAAAGGTCCTTGGCAGTGACTCATGCAAGCAAAGTAGCTACTGTTCAACTTGTTTATAATCCTTTTAAAAATGCTATTAATAATATACTTTGACCCTACTGTAAAACAAAGGAGATGTATTTAAAATACTTTGGATTTCAAGTATTAGGCATTGAATAAAGTAGTGCCCGTATTCTTTTATAGATAGAAAATACAGGCTGACATTGAGAGTGCATTTCTTGTGGTTTTATATATGGTCAACTATTTTTCCAACCAAATATTGGTACAAGACACAGAAGCAATCAGAACAGAAAGTTCTTTTGACTGATTCTTTCTGCTTGCTTCAAATTAGTCAAGTATTTTATTGATTAGATCTCACTTAATTATAACTTGTCAGAGAGCTGTATCGATATGGAATTCTTACATTGTACTATCTGTATCTACCAAGTGGGTACTCAGAAGATTCTTAGTGAACGAAGGACTTAATAAATGTGGTTAGCCCATATAAATAGAGGTATTAATGACTGGCAATGCTTAAGGCATATGATTTCTAGAAAAATTTGCAAATTTAAAGAGAGAAAGCATAGTGTTTCACCAATGTGAAGCAGAGAACAGTAGTAGCATTGTAGAACCATATTGTAAGACAAGAGTGTTTAAGAGAATATACATCAGATCTTTCCTGAAGCCAGAGAATAAATGGTTTCAACTAAGCACTTCCTTTCTTTTTCATAATTTATTGCAAATTAAAAATAAATCTATTGCACATATAACATCACATTTTCTCTGCATTACTTCATAGAATTATTTCAGGCAGAAATTATGTCCTGTTTTTTAAAATGTAAGATATATTATAATTAAATAGAATTATGTCACTTTCTCACCTCCCTTTTCTTCCTCCAACACCTACCTCATATCTCTCCCATCTCCACCACCCCCACATTCAAATATTGATAACCTATTTTTCTTTTATTATTAGTACTACAAATATATAAGTAGAATCTGATAAGATCATTTTTTGTTATTTGAGTGTATATAGTTTCAGGGCTGACCACTCTGCAGTGGTCATGCTTTCTAGGAAGTGAGAAAACACCAAGAATGTTATTTGTACAAAATATTAGATGCTTTTCGGTGAAAGTAGAAGTCAGCCTTTAAATGAGATAAGAAAATTACTGTCACAGAATCTAGTGTCATTCATGGGCTATTTTATTTTTAACTTTATTTTAAGAAAACATTGCAAATGAAAAACAAATCATGCACCAAAGTCAACCAGACCCCAAAACTGTACAATTCAATAATCTTCTATACTGATGGACTATTTCATTAAAACAAAAACAAAAACAAACAAACAAAAGCATCCTTACTTGTTCCACACAAAATCTAGTTACAAAACTTGACCTTGAGCAATCTACATTTTTTACAGATCCCAAACCTCTCTCTTGTTGCCTTACAACCGAATGTATCTGGCCGTTTAGAAATCCTCTTCCCACTTAGCAAACACTTCTTAACAGGATGATTTCCAATTAGACGTTGTTTCAATCTTGCCTCATTTATTCTATTAAACACGCTTCCTATCTAACACTCCTGTACCCGTGGTGAAATAAAAACGAAGGCAGGGTATTTCCTTTCTGCAAATGTCTTAAAAGATGTCATTATTTTTATGGGACTTGGTGTTGTCTTTTATACCATTTATATGAAATTTGCTAAATAGATTCAGTAAGCCTTACTTGAGTAATTTTGATTCCAAGTTCTACTAGCCAATTTAGTTTAACATTGCCTTCTCATTTTGTACAAGCTGGCTGTTGATAACAAGATAAAGAAATATATGCTATCTCTAAGTGTAAGAACTCTTTGTTGCTTCCTAAATTAGTCCAGATGCTGGAGTAGGTATTAAATAAAATAATTTCCCAGTGTTTTGCACAGCAGTATATACTTCTCAATTCTTGTTTTCAAATGCACTGACTGACTCTCTCTTTACTGTGTATCAATAGTGAACCACACTGTTGATAAAACAAATTCATTATAGCAACTTTGTCTTAGGAGATGTCCGGCAGAAGCCTCCTCCTTCTGTGCATTCCCGTACTTTGTCACATTTGAGCTATGATAACTATTGATCCACGTAGACAGAAACAATCGTGGCTTTTGTTCAGTGAGTGCTCAACTGCAAAAACCTTTTTATACGTTTATGAGGACAGAAACACACTTTCCATCTCTCCCTGGGGTTGGGGGGACCTGCATTTCAATGGTAGCAATGGGGTATAGGGAAATGTAAAAATTTAGAGTCAGAAAAAAAACCACTTCTGTGTTTCATAAAATGCTGCCAAAATTATCTTGTTATCCTCTGGCAGTGCTAAAGCAAAATTTTGTTAATTTGAGTTAATCTTTATTACTTTAAAGCTATGCTTTAAAATAATACTTAAATTTGTCTAAATTTTAAATAAAATCCCTTATTTAACTTGTATCCAGATTTTAAGGCAAAATCAGTAACCCTTGTTCTGTGGACTTGACAGCATAATTCTTAAGGTTACAAGTAACATCAACAAAGCTGTGGCTAATAACTAGACTGTCTCTATTATTCTCCAATGATATGAAATTAAAATGAAATGGAAATGTTTATTCCATAAATTGTGGGCAACACTATGAGTAGATAATAAATTGTAAGGTTTTGCTTGAAAGCAAAAAGACTTCCCTTATTCAGTGAAAACAAGAGGTAACTTGATGCTAAATTTGTCCAAATAGGCAGAGACAACTTACCATTCTGTCAAGACATTCAAATATACAGAGAATTATTTCAATCTTTGAATGTTCAGGTGCCATGAGACATTATGTTATTCACATTATATTATTCACAGGGTGTATAATTATATAATAATTATATTATTCACAGGGTGAATTGACTTGGCCTGATTTGACAGGTAATTTTTATGTGAAGACAGATTTTCTTTATGGGAAATTTTAGATAAGGCTATTTTGGGTTTGTTTGCTTCTATTATTTTTTTTAAATAAAAAAGTATTTGGGGCTGTTTCAGAATCTGCATGCTAAAATTCTTTAGTCTTGTTGATGGTATTATTTTTTTAAATATAGACCTATCATATTTAATCATCTCAATTCAAAAATTCTTTAACTTGTTTGTACCAACTGATAATTTGAAGCAAATCAAATTATTGCAGGTTATTAATTCTGAAATAGATAAGTACCATGTCTCAACATGGCACCTGACATCTATTTTGTTTGAAATAAGATACTTTTTATTCAACAGACACATGCCAATCAACAGTAGTGCATAGCAGAAAGCCATAACTAAATATATAAGGATAACTTATTTATATGGGTTTGCGAATTGATCCTTAAGATGTTAGTGACTTTGGAAAATGATGGAAAGAAAGGTAACAAATGTAATGAAACCTAGAACTACAAGAATTCAGTGTTCTTAATTTGCCCTTCAAATGCATTCATACATTGAGATACTGTGCAAAAGAAGTGCAGACTACAGATCACACAGTGACTTAGAAATTATAATGCAGATTGCCAGAGTCATTTTAATATATTAAGTTGTTGTTGCTGCTGCTGTTATTACAGAACCACAAGAAATCTAACACTGGGCTACTTCCAGACCTCTATTAGAGTATTGAAACTATAAGAACTAGTCACGGATTATTCCAGAAAGAACCTTTGCCAATTAGAAAATTCAGAATTGTTGACTATCAAGGACTGAAGGGCCATTAGATAAAGTTCTGAGAAACTGACTGCAAAAACTTGAACAACTTTTCAGTTCCTATTTTGTTTTCTCATTGAAAAAAAAAGTGCATAAAATGTTTCAGGGTAGGTAACACTGTGTGCTTTGCTGAGTGGAGAATTATAGAGTTCAGTTCTTTTGAACCAAAGTTTTCTGGAAAATGACCCCAGAGCAGTGATTCTCACCCTTCCTAATGCTGCGACTCTTTAATCCAGTTCCTCATGTTGTGGAGATCCTCATCCATAAAATTATTTCATTGCTACCTCGCTACTTTTATGAATTGTAATATGAACACCTAATATGTAGGATATATGATGTGTGAGTCCCTGTGAAAGGATTATTTGACTCCCCAAAGGAGTTGCAAACTACAGATTGAAAATTTCTATTTCAAAGCCTCATGAAATGGAGATGCCATTTCTGCTAATATCCTAGGAATTGTAGCAAGTCAATCAAGAATTGGAAAATGGAGTTCTTGCCATATTTTACTTTAAAGGTGCAACTGAAGTGTGTTTTTGTGTTGAATTGTTCTTTAAAGCCACCCGTTTCTTACTTTCAGGAGCCAAGTGCAGTAGTACTGTGTGCAGAGTCACATTCTCTCTTCAGCTATCACTTTCTGCTCATCCTACTTGTCTTTGAGTTTCATTCCTACGTATTTCAGATTTTAAAGTTTAGAGATGTGAATAGAATTGTCCCCAGGCTTTCTGCACTTTTGTAGCAGCCAGAGGTCCTGTATTCTACTTATGGTAGCACTAATTTAGCCAACCCCATTCTATGACCATTACCTCACAGAAAGCTTATACCAACAAAAGGTCATTCACAGTTGGGTACAGTTTATCACTGGATGTGTTTCTTACCACATGCTGGTAAGTGATTGTCATCATGAGTACTTCATGCCAAATTAAAATCTGCTGCCTTCCATTTGGTAAACATTGATTTTTCTCTCTCCTTCCCCCACTTTGGCACCAAATACTAAGTACACTTGAATTTTCTCTAACAGTTTCTTTAGCTGGACTTCAGCTAAGGAATCTGTGATTGTTAGTAAATGATACTACGAATTTAGCCAAGAAAGTTTTGAACTCGTTGAAAATTCCATTGTAGTGAAGAGTACTAAGGCAAAGTAGCTTCCAAGAAAACTTAAGATCAAGAACTCTGTTTCACATGACTTTTGTAATGATACATCTGGGATTGTAATTCCAGATGCATAATGCATCAAAAGAGTGTAGTCAGTGCATTATTAACAGATAACATAATTAGACGATTATGCATTATATGAGGCCTACAAAGCACAAATTTAGCCCTTAAATATTTATAAAATTAGAAAAATAGAAGACAATTTTGTGATTATCAGAAAAAAAAGCAAAATTTGAGGTGTTGATTACAATTGTAATGCAGAATAAGAAGAAAATGATTCTTACAAGTTGTATTATTCATTTCGCATTCCAAAAGATCAGATATAGGGTCGGCCTTGCAGAAGTTGTGTAAGAATTGACATGCCTGTGAGTATAGCACATAAGAAGGGAAAACAGCTTGAAAAAAACACAGCAGAGAGAAAGTACAAAAACTAACTACTAAAAGTGGAAGTATTACTAGAAGTATTGGCATGTGGAGACAACATAATTTTCTGACAAGGCAAAGTATATTATTGAACAGCAGCTAAAACAATCCAAGATGTTACCAACAGTTTTATTTGGAGCAAAGAAAAGGATGGAGGTACTACCTGCTAAAATAGGATGGCTCTGGGTAGAACAAACTCAGGAGAGGAAGCTAAGTCTTCAATTTAGGGTATGTACAATCTCAGATTTATAATCTGATAGTGACTATTGTAATAATATCTTATAACCATTCATTATGCATTTGTGGATAAATTATTTCAGTGCGATGAGTCTTAATTAAGTTCACATGGCTAAGACTAGCAGTCTTCCACACTAACCCTTGAGAGACTTGAGGCCCTAGGGAGGAGGGAGGCCTGGTGGGGGTAGAGGTTGAGGGGGAATATTCTCTTGAAGACATGGAGAGGAGGAATGGGATAAGGAACTATGGGAGGGAGGACTGGGAGGGGGCAATGGCTGGACTTTTAAAAAAAATAAAAGTAATTTAAGAAGAAAAAGTAAAATGAGTAGCAGTTCTCTAGGCCTTCCTGCACATATGTAACAGATGTGTAGCTTGACCTTTATGTGGGTCCTGAATAACTGGAACAGGGCTATCCCAAAACCTGTTGCCTGTACATGTGATATGTTCTACTAGCTGGGATGCCCTTGTATGGCCTCAGTGGGAGAGGAAGTGTCTAGCCTCACAGAGACTTAGAGTGCTAGGGTAGGAGTATACCTGTGTGTGTGTGTGGGGGGGGGTCTCGGAAGGGGAGGGGGTAAGCAGGAAGGATTACAGGACGGAGTGATTGGGAGGAGGGCAGTGAACAAGATGTAAGGTGAATGCTTAAAATAATAAAATTAAACAAATAAAGCATAGTGATACTAAGAATAAACTTTTTACATTGTTCTAGATAACCAACCATTTCTGGTATCGTAGTAGGCCAACATAAAGCATCTTTAAGATTTGTTTTAAGCCAAATATATTATTACTGAGATCATATATTTAAAATATTGTTAAAAGAATCTAACCCCACTTTTACTCCACCCAAATCTACTTTGATTAAAGATTTTAAACAGAGCAGCAGTAATTTGTTTTAAGCTCCTTCTTTCACATAGGAGACTATTCTTTATCATACCACACATCTCAGAATAACATATATAAAACTATTTATATAGGCTGGGGAATAGCCTTGTTGGTAGTTTGCTGTATGAACATAAGGGCATTTACTTCTAACCCAAGCACCTGTGGAGATAGCCAGCTATCAAGGTGTATACTTGAATTCCTAGCATAATGGAGGCAGAGATAGGAGGATATTTCAAGTTTATTGGTATGCCAATCTAGTGAGGCAATAAGAGACTATCAAAAACAATCTGGATGGTTTTGAGGAGGGATAATCCCTCCTCAAAAGGCTCAGAGTTCATCTCAGAAGAAAGGACAGAAAGACTGTGAGAACCCAAGGTGATGGATGATTTTAAGGTAACAGTGTAAAGTTGTACATATGAAGTCACCATGATTGTGACAGCACTCATGAGGTCCAGGCAAGATTAAATCAGACAATATACAAACATGGAGAGTTGGCACAAAATCCTACTGCCAGCTGAGGAGCACTGGAATTTGATAGTTGTTAGTGGAGAGAGCCAGTTTTCTTTAGTGGTTTGACTCCTGGCATATCAATCAAACTGCAGGGAGGACCCACACCCAAGAGAAGTTTGCCAAAACAAATTGGACTTGAAGCTGATTGGGTAAGGAAGTAAGGTTAGAGAGGGTATATTTGGGGGAGGGGAATGATTATGGCTAAAATACACTGTAGAAAATTCTCAAAGAAACAATAAAATATTTTAAAAGTAAATAAATAAAAAGTGGGGGATGTATATGTCATTGAGTTGAACATACTACCAAATAAACTTGGCCTCTTCACAATGTGGTACAGAAAACAATAAAAAGCATATACAACATTAGTATATCTTCAATTCTTTGAGAAGTCAGCCCTCATTCTCTGGAGGTTACTAGATAATCCTAGAAGGTCTTCAGATAAGTTTTTTTTTTTTTTATTTAATGTAGTTAATGTTTGTAGGCTCCTCTTCTAGACTCCTAGCTTAGGGATATAGTTGTTATCTTTTGAAGATTTCAAAGATTAGAAGATTTCACCTTGGGGTTTAATAGTCCATGCATAAACAATCTGATATCATTCATAGTATCTACTTAAATCCTTTTAGGTCTGTTTTTTCAACTATGAAAGGAGAAACATTATACTTACACCGAACACATGTTGAATGATCAAATAGAAGATTATAGAAAAATCACATAGTACAGTGTTTGGAATATTGTAAGAAGAAGAGATGTAGTTGTCCTACTTAAGCAATGTAATTTGATCGATGGTCATGGTTTAAAAGGCTTCTAAGTCTCTTCTTCACAAATAGAAATATATCTGACCTTTTATTAATACCATCTCATTCTCCAAAATGCAAATATCCAAAAGGAACTTTCTTATAGAACATAAGGTTGTACATATAATCCCATTCTTAGGTATCTGCTTTCAAAAAAAAAAAAAAAAAGAAAACATATGGTTGAGTTGCAAGTGAAAGGAACACACAAGGAAGGTGAAAACTTTTCTCATCAATTGTGTAAGACCTTGTTGGGCTGGCTTGAATGATTGATGGTAAACTTAACTCAAACTATGGGTAAGACAAATGATTGGCAGTAGGTAATGCAGGCATATTGGGATCTGGGACTTGAAAGAATCTTCCTGTTAACACAATTTTATAGCTGCTTAAAAATAGGCAAAAATCTCCCTGTATCAACGTAATAAGTATACGCTGACCTGGATGTAGTTGTAATTAAACAATGTGGAATCTCATTTAGAGATGGCTTGCCTCTGACTTAGAATTTCTTCCAGAATTTCCTTTGTTAGGAAAGGACTGCCTTGACTTAAGTAGCACCTACATAGTTTATGCCTGACTAATCACATGCAAATGAAGATCAAATAAACTCCACCCTCACACAAGGCATCAACAGGGGGTCAACTTCCAGCCTGGAAATAATAACCTAACAAGTGTGCTCTCCCCTGGGGTGGAAGTCACTGGCTGCCTCCTGTGCTTTTTGTCTCTCTGCAGATGGTGTGTATTTGGGGCTGCTCTTGGGAGGTCATTAACCTACAGAGGGGACATTTGGTGCCTTTTGCTGTTTTACTTAAGAAAAAGCAGAGATGAGTTTTAAGGTGAAAGCTTCCTCCATATAGATACAGTGGCCAGTGACATGCATTGCCTGTTTTGCCTTCCAAACTGGATATGAGTATAACAGACTTCCCCTGACTTTAAACACAGCAATCTGAATGAATAAACAGTCTCAAGGCTTAAAGGTGAAAACTGTCATGAGAGTTCATCTGGATAAAAAGTGCCAAATTTAGAGTTATGATGATTATTCTAAAATGGAGGAGAGTGATATACATTTATTCATGAGAAAGGTATTTTAATTACCTATTCAATTATCTATTCATTTTCAAGAATAGTTTGCATGAATCTCTTGCTTAAGATGACAAAAACATCTGGGACCTTGAGGTAAATTGAACAAATCATGACCCATTTTCGAGATTATCACTTTAAACCTTGGGGAATTAAGTAACATATCCAAAAGTGTATGATTAAGAGGAAAGTAGAATTACAGCACAACACCACAGTGATTCCTGTCTGTTTTAAAGTTTATGCTAGGAATACATTTCTCATCTTTTCAAGCAGAACTAAGGGAAGAAATAGTCTTTATTTTTTTTTTAAGTTAGCGCCACTCTCCACTTACAAGAGCTCTTTCATTCTCTTCTAAGTCTAGTTCTAGAACTTGATATCTCATAATCTATAACTTTGACTTGACATAAAGGGTTAATTACGTAGTACAAGGTCATGTGTTCTCAGTACAAATCCAAAATAGTAATTTAGAATTTGAAAACTTTGGAGAAAATTCTCAAACTTTGCTTTAGCATTTATTTTAAAGAATAAATTAAAGGAAAAGTGAAAAATATTTTGGTAGTTACTATAAAAATAAGAAAATGGAAAAGAGAATAAATCACTTAATTAGTCTACAAGCCATTTAAGTAATATATTCAGAGTCCTTTCTAGAAAGACTTCAGGAAAAAATCCTTTATTACTGCTTGCTTACTCATCTATTCCCACACACACACTTACATGCACATGTACACGTGCGCACACAAACACTTACCGAATCAGTGAATTTTATATATTCTCCCTAGTAACTCAGGTGAAACAACTAAGACTTATCCTTCATTCATTTTTCTCATTTGAACACTCAATGCATCAGCAAGTCCTATTGTGTCTGTATGTCCAAACTATAACTAAAATCAATAAATTCTTATAACAACAACTACCTCATTTACCTGAAAATTCTGCATAATCTCACCTACCCCCCACAAAGTAGTACAAACAATACATGCCACTTAAATTAGCACCTTTCACTATCTTCCCGGTATACTCTGCATACTCACTAGACTCTACAAGATCTAGCTCTCTACCTACCATTCATGATCCTGTTACATAATGCCCCCATATGTTCAACATTCTTCAATTATACTGAAGTTTCTTTGTTTCCCTTGAAATGTGAAATGTGATCTTTGGGGTTTTTTTTTTTTTTTTGCATCATTTTCCCTCTCAAATATCCTTAATTTATTTATTCAGAGTGTTTGCTTCTTGTTTGAATGAGCTCCCTTCACGATGAAAGCTCTGCATTCATATCCTTAATTATTATTTCCTCCCTCCTCTCTTCATTTTATTGATATCATAAGAGTTAAGTCATCTGGTTTCTTGTTTCACTTATATACTTGGTCTCCAATTGTCAAAATGTGTTAGAGCAGGGATTTCATCTTGTTAGATCAATGCTGTATTCCTGAAATATCAAAAATAGCTAAATACACCCAGTGTATAGCAACAGTACACAGTAGCTGAAAGAAAGAAAGAAAGAGAGAAAGAAAGAATGAATGAAAGAAAGAAAGAAAGAAAGAAAGAAAGAAAGAAAGAAAGAAAGAAAGAAAGAAAGAAAGGGAATAAAGGGAAGGAAGGAAGGAAGAAAGGGAAGGAAGGAAAATTATAGTGGGGAGAATAACTATTAAACACTGGGTGAAGGTGGACAGTAATATACTGGATGACTATAGTTGACTGAGTTCCATATTACAAAAGGATGCTCAACTACTCTTTCAATGTGCAGAAACATTATGAAGGACCAACATGTTCATTAGCTTGTCAAAGTGTTCTTTAAAGAAATTGGAGAAACAGTGAAATAGTCTCCTTGTTTAAATACAATCTTTCTTAAATTTCTTGAAAGACACATTTCTTTTAATCCATACTTATTCCTTTGTCACAAAATATAGTATGACTTATTGGCAAAAGTGCTGGTAAACCAATAATATTTATTAAGTTCCTGAGATACACTCCAAGGTATCTTGATTAAATTTTTCATATAAATTAAGCTGGTCATTTATTTAAGTATGTAGGGTCTCTTTGAATGTATTGTTGTCAATATTTTAAAAAAATCAAAGCCATGATAAATGTTTTAAGATACCCCATGAATCTCTAATGGTAGCATTTTATATACCATAATAGAGCACATACTGATTCCTCTCAATTTATCTAAGAACAAAAGAAGCTAAAATGGAAGAAACTGAAATTTTTCTTCTCCTTCAGGTACTCATGATTTATTAATCTCCCATTTATTTATTTGCTATTGTTTTATGATCATCTGCCCCCTCATTATACATACATACACACACACACACACACACACACACACACACACACACACACACAAACCAAGAAGTAATTTCAGGCAAGAACCTAAATCTTAGACTAGAACAAAAAAGTAATTTCAGGTAGGAATCTAAATTTTAGGCTTAAACAAGGAAGTAGGCTTCAGACATGAAAATGACTTTGGGCTAGGACAGGAAAATTGGCTCAGATATTTTGGTCATCCTGATAAACCCTTAGAAACAGTGATCAAGGGAGTGTTCACAGAATTTTGTTTATTGCCTTGCTTGTTCTTTGACCATTCTTGTCTTGCTCGTTTCTTGACTATTTGCATCTGTTGTACTACTAGTTCCTCAACCTAGAACTTACCTTAATACTTGCACATAATTAAAATGGTATAAAAGCATAAAGGAGGAGGGAGGATGGGATAGGGGGTTCTAGGGAGGGGACATGGGGAAAGGGGATGCTGTCTGAAATGTAAACAAATAAAATATACAATAAAAAATAAGTTCTTGTGAATTAACTTTTAATAATTAGGCTGAGCGTTATGGAATGGGTCTGCTTAGTGGTGCTAAAGGTAGCCCATTAGTGAGATAGAGGTGTCTGTTTATAGGGTGTCTTCACTACTGTTCTCATGAAGCAATTACATTAGTATGTTCGTAATACTTATGCCAAAGACTAAGCTAATGTGGTAAATGGCATCATGAACACATGGCTCTTAGAGGCAAGGGAGCTAAGCTTTGTAGGATAAACATACCAGTACCAAAATCTATGTACATGTAATGAATCTAGCTGTTTAGTCACACACCATTACCTATGCTCACACCATTTACAGATAGTGTGGCCAGAAAAGGCCATGGAAATTGAGGGATTTTACTTTAAACATCAATTCTTTAATTTTAAGTAACTTTTTTGTGATTCAATCAATGAGAAAAGTATAGATGAATACATCAAAAAACTGATTATGATGAGATTATGAGAGATTAATAAATCATGGGTACCGGAGGGAGAAGAAAAAATTTAGTTTTTTTCCATTTTAGCATCTTTTGTTTTTAGATAAATTGAGAGGAATCAATATGTGCTCTATCATGGCATATAAAATACTACCATTCGTGGTAGGGTATCTTAGAACATGTATCATGGCTTCGATTTTTTCACTAGAAGAAAAATAGCAACCAGGATCAGTGATACATGCCTGTATCTAGCACTCTGGTAGCTAAAACAGGAAGATCATGAGTTCAAGACCAGCCTGAGCTATATAATTAGAACTTTTCTCAAAACAATAAAATACACCTGGAAAGATATATATTGTTTCTTAGTTTTGTTGCTACTACTCAACCTGGGTAAAGTGAATCTACCAAGATGACAGTGAAAGAAAAACCGAGTAGTCTCTGCACATGTTTCTGGTTTGTGGTGCTGAGGATCGAACCCCAAGTCTTGTTGTAGTTGCTTTATTTCTCAGGTTTTCAAATCCTTGAGACAATATGTATCTAATTTTTATTTATCCAGCATTATTTGGGAAAATAACAATTATTCACATGATTATAAGGTACATTAATTTTAAGCAAGTTTAGTGAGAGAATCAATACCTATGTCTTAAGAATATGGGCTAAATTTAATCCAAACATACATAGACAAATTATTTCTTGAATAAATTCATATTTTGTCTCTCACATATATTCCTCATATTTCATATAAGACCTGCCCTTAAGATGAACTGAACTCAATCATTTGTTGTTCCAGGCATAACTTATTGTTAATTTCATTTACATGTGGTTTTCTACATGAAGGCAGTAAAGGGAGTCATCATTAGGGTACTGGCCTTTAATTTATGATGAGTGATCCTTTCCTGAGCTGTTTATTTGTTTGATCTCCAACTATATATTTTTTACTTCAGTCATTACTATTTTCCAAGTATTCTACAAGTTTTTTGGGGTTGTTAGTTTTATTTTTATCAGAAGTCTTTATTTATATAACATTCTTCTAAATCTATTAGTTGCATTCCATTATATATTTTGATAACTTTCCCTCCTTTAGCACAATAGACTTTTCTTTTGGTAAACAAGATTCATTTAAGAAGTCCTTCTTCCTTAAATGCCTTTCCTCCTAAGATACAAATTGTTTTGTAGGACGAGTCTTCTCAGTATAATCTGACACTAAGTATTGCAAAGTAGATACGAAGGAAGTTTGCTCACAAATTTTCCCAGATGATAGCTTATTTGAGCTCTGTGGTAATCTTTTGGGAACAAGGTTTTCCTTTGAAAGGCAAAAGAATAGCCATAAAATAACAAAATGATGGAAGGAAGGCACAAACTGGGGTTGAGGTTATAACAATAGCTATTTCCCCTTGTCCTTGATTCTGGTTTGGGGAGTTCTTTTCCTCTCAAGGGAACATTTAGTGCTGGTTTCAAAAAAAATATGTCTCTGCTGATAAATGCATACATTGTCTCATAAGAATTTGAAAAATACAACACAATTTTTCAATTTTTTCACAGAGCTTCCTAAACTCCCAAAGATAAAATAAGCAACAGGAGATAACATAAGCATGCCCAACGCAGCACTGACACACAAGAGTTTGTCAATCCTTTTAATTCTCTTCAAAATTAGTGTCAGTTTGCTGTAAGTGACTAACCCTAGGGTTGTTAACATTGCTTCTGTTTTCTTTAGGACAAGGATTCTTGAGGTATGGTCCCTGAACTAGAGGCATTGAAACTATTTCCAGAGCTTGTTAGAAAGCTAGAATTTCATGTCCCACTACAAATGAGCAGAAATGGCTACTTTGAAGGTGGGCAGCAAGTTTAGAAACTTCTGGTGGCAACTTGGATCTGAGAGACACTGATAGAGACAATTTGACATAGTTTCTTCCTTAGGGTGCCTATTTTCCTTTATGTGTTAATGCATAGCCTATTTTAATTTTTTTTAGAAACGGGGGAGCATATAAAGCTATCTAAAATATGTTTTAAGTTAGCTAAATAACTTTCTTCTTGGAAGATTAATGTAGGACAAAGCTGAATTTAGTTTCTCTAATGCACTCAATTCCATCCACTATAACTCCCACTTTAGAAAATCTAGTCAGTTTGTCTGTTTACCACTTAACATTGTCTGAGAGCTCATGCTGTTAATTTAAAAAGTAGACTCCAATGAAATTGTAAACTTGTGAGTCAGGTATGCTTCTTAATTGTTTCATTGCAACCAATATTCCATTTCGCAATTGTACTTTCTATGCTTACCCTTTCTTGTTTTCTACCCTGTCTCCTTAAAAACTTCCTTGAACTCCAGCAATGTGATAACTAGCATTCCTAAACACCGCTGCATGTCTTGAGTAACATTAGTTTATTGCAGCCATCTCTGTGTAAACTGCTCCTGGCTAGTGGGCTTCTGGGGGCTTGCGCACTGATTTGTTTTCTGCGAACACTTGCCCTAGCCACCTGCAATAAGAGCACACATTCCTCAGACCCTGGCAGCTCCAGGTGGAAAGGTCCTTAAATGGGAAATCCCCCTGGAAGTGTGTAGGTCTGTCAGGTTTGTTATGCCCTTATAAGGCCTGCTGAAAATCTGCTAACAAATTAATGGTCTAAAGGTTAAGTGACAGTTTGACAAACATGTGTCCAGGAGGGAAGGCACATGCCAGGAGAGTGCCCTTGTGACACTCTGCCTGTGGGGGGCAGTTAAGGAAGCATCAAGTTGCAAGCTTTGGGCCCAGTTTAAGTAACACAAAAGAAAACAGTGGAACATGTGGCAGACACAGACCTGCAGAGAGGAAAACAGTGAATAAAACGGCTGTGTAAAGCAAGTGGAAATTCCTCCTTGCTCAGATCTCACTACTGTTACAATAATAAACAATTATATCTCCTTTGCTTGGTGCACAAGTAGAAACAGTAGAGGAAGTCGCTGCAGGCAATGGGGTGTCTGATATCTAGTTACATCAAGCTCTGCTTCAGCCATTAAACATGACAAAAGAAGCATTGCAATGGGAACAGGCAGACCTACCCATGCTCTATCATATTCTTGTTGGTTATGGGACTGAGCTTCATCTTTCTTTGTTGAGGTTTCCCCTTTGTGTTTCACATAGTATCAATGTGGCACATGACCATATGAAAATCCTTTCAGTGTGTTTAGTAAGATCTCCATTTTAAAAGTATATGTACATATGAAACCTTAACATTTACTGGAAAATTAATGTAGATCCTCAACTTATATCTTATAGAATCTTCTGAAAAGATGCTATGAGAAAGGTGTAATTATTACCAATAAGAAAACAGAAGCCTAATGTCTGTTACAGGGATCTATCAACCAGCATGTGTCTTACTGCCCTGAGTATTAGAAAACATTGATTTGCTGAAAAAAGCTTGAAAGTGCTGGAAGAAGTGAGTTAGGCTTTAAGCAGAAACAAGAGAGTAGCGGGCTTGATTACTGTTGGTATAACAGCTTTAATTTCATTAATTGCTAGCACCACTGCTTCTGCAATAGCATTGACACAAGGAGTTAAGACAACTATTTTTGTTAACCATCTAGCAAAAAAAAATGTTACTAATGTATTAAGTATACAAAAGGATTTATATAGGTATCTGGAACAATGAATGAAGGAACTTGTGGTACACAAACAATGACTACCAGAAGGCAGGATCATAATGGCTACCTCAGACTCTGTCTTCCAGAGTTATTTTTCAAAAGCAAAAAGCAAATTCTGGCCTGTATTTCACCCTGTATCTCTTTTCTTTAATAGGATATCTTCCATATCTTCTCAAAAGTAGTGCCTAGAATTGTTTCTCATACCTTTTAAGGGTGTCCATAGTATAAACATGTTTCAGTTTATTTAACTCTTGGTCCCTTATTAACAGTTAAATTGATTCCACATTTTTCTACCATTAATTGTGTAATAGGCATCTTTGAATATATATCATTGAGCCTATGTATGGATAAAATTTCTTTGGAGCTGGAGAGATGGCTAAGTGGTTAAGGCCACTTGCTACTTCTCCAGTGGTCCCAAGTTCAGTTCCTAGCACACAAATTAGATGACTCACAACCACCTGTCACTCTAGCTCCAGAGGATCCAATGTCTTCTTTTGGCTTTTATGAGCATTTACACCACTATTCACATATATACTCAGATATATTCATATATAAAATAAATACTTAAAAAATCTGTTGACACATCTGCTGTTTTGTGGCCCTGGGTTCTAAACCCTGGGCCTTGGACACAGCAGACAGATATTCTACAAGCTAAGCTCTACCTTTCTCTTACAACTACTGTTTTTTAAAACTGTACAATCTTCACTTTAATATTTTTGATGACTTGATGAAAAGGGTGTGGTGGTAAATCAAGCATTTAAGTGGTTGCCAATATGATAGAATACAGGATTATATTGCTATTTTACTTGAATTCATTTAGAGTAAAAAAGGATACTTATGTTTATTGGAAATTTATACTTTTCTAGTGGTTTATTCTAGTTTTCCCTTGACTTTAATGAGTGATTGAGTAAGACAATTTTATCTACCTGGAATTAATATATTAAAACAATGTAATGAAATTAAAAAGTGGGATATTTGGGAAGCAATTAGGTAACAAGTATGAAGTTCTCATGAATGAGTTTAGTACCTTTATAGGTGAGGCTCAAGGGAGTTTATGAAAATGTGGTGAAAAGATGTAATTTATTAATTTTATCATCTTAATTCTCTCTATCAATTTGAAATGTTTTCTACTTTGTTAATTCATTTTTTTGTTGCTAAAACAATATCACTGAAATATATTGCATTAAGAAGTAGTTTGTCTTATAATCCCCCTAGTTATGAAATATAGAGCTGGTGTCAATAATTTAGAGAGGGCCTCCTATCTGCATGAAACTTGCACAAGACAGGCATGGAAACTGTCTGTCTGCAGAACAACCATGTATTTTAGTAAATGAACAAAACTGTGGGACTAGCATTGTTTTTATGTCTCTATGTACTGTCACAGAAACTAATTATGAGATCTGCCCAACTCTCACATGCTAACAGTGCACTCATGAGGGATGATCCACCATCACTTTCTACTTATTGTCATCACCTCAACACTCACCACAAGGAACAAAGGTTGCATATATCAACAGCTGAGGAACAAACTGTATCCAAATCAGGCAATTACATTTACTTTTAAACTTTTCTTTGGACCTAATATAGGCTACTACAATCTCTAACCTTTTCTGTTTATTCATATGGCAGTAGCAGAGTGATATAAATCAGAGAAAGTGAGTTACACATGCACAGTCTTGTTATTAATGAAAACCTTGTTGTTATTGTATTTTGGTGGTTTAAATATGCTTAACCCAGGGAGTGGCACTATTAGAAATTATGGCGTTGTTGGAGCAGATGTGGCCTTGTTGAAGGGAGTGTGTCATTGTGTGAGTGGGCAATGAGACCCTCCTCATAATCAAGTGGAAGCCAGTCTTCTCCTAGCATCCTTCAGATGAAGACATAGAACTCTCAGCTCATTCTGCACCATGCCTGCTTAGACACTGCCATGCTCCTGCCTTGATGGTAACAAACTGAACATCTAAACCTGTAAGCCAGCCCAAATTAAATGTTGTCTTTATAAGAGTTGCCTTAGTCACGGTGTCAGTTCACAGCAGTAAAACCCTAATGAAGACATGTATGTATATATTTTTCTATATGAATCTCTTTGTATAATTCTCACCCCCTAATTGATAGATCTTTCTCATAATATCATATTTAATTTATAGGATAATTCAAAGACAATTTGTGGCTTTTAACAAATGCAATACTTCTCACTTTCTACTCAAGGAAAATAAGATTTCTTTTCATTCTGTCAAATTTCATTAAAAACTGATCCCATGTAAATCTTAAGTTTTTCTTCATAAAGGTCGCTGGCACATCTTGTAATTTTATTATTAAATTTTGTGGTCAGGATTAGAAGTTCAACTTTGTAAAATTCCTTTGTATCAAATATTGAACTTACTAGTTCCTTTGTATCAAATATTGAACTTATTATTTCATAATAATAATCTAATATATTAAACAGCTATATTCATAATAATATTTTTTAAAATTTTCTAACATTAACCTACTCTTATCCTAGAAGTAAATTGCATTTGGCTAGAGGAGATTATAAAGAACAATAGTCTTATTTTGTAAGTGCGTTGAAATTATGCAAACTCAATAGGAAGATAGCTAAGTTAATTAAAAACAGCTAAGAGACAAATGATGTAAGATACAATATGATTTAGATACTGAAGATGATTTAATTTACCATTCTATGTAAGTCTGCAGAATAGAATTTTGTGCTTGAGATATGAACTGTTAATTAGTGTAAACTATCCTTTGGAGGGTGACAATTTCCCTATTCTCACTTCAGAACATTCATTGTTACTCTATTGCTTCAATTATTTACTTTATAACAGTATTCATATACCAAGCCAACAACTTTCTCTGTTGTAAAATTAAAGAAGCTATGAATCACTTCAAGACTGAAGAAAAAAATGTGTATTTAATCCATTTATATATGTATGTCAGTACATATGCATATATATGACAAGGCATATGTATATAATTTTTTCTCAACAATACAAATCATTTTAAATTGTATATTTCAAATAAGGAAAAGCAGATTTTAAATCTTTTACACACAAATTAATATGTATGAATAAAGATTACTTACTTAGCTTGTTTTATCAGAAATATAAGCACAAATAAAATAATAGTCATGTGTTGTCCCATCCCGTGCTCCCCCATTCTCCTACTGCAATGGTCAAAGAAGCAAAGAGACACCTTGTTGTTGGTGGTGTTCTTGTATCAGTCAGGGGCAGAGTAGATGGAAGTCCTTTGTTCATACTAGTTCGATACCTGTCTTGGTAGCTGTCTTGGTTTGGGTTTCCATTGCTGTGAAGAAACACCATGACCAAAGCAACTCTTATAAATGACAACATTTATTTGGGGCTGGCTTATAGGTTCTGAGGTTCAGTTCATTATCGTCATGCTGGGAACCATGGTGGTGCCCAGGCAGGCACGGCACTGGAGGAGTTGAGAGTTCTACATCTTCATCTAAAGGAAGCCAGGAGTAGACTGTCTCTTCCAACTAGCTAGGAGAAGGGTATTAAAACCCACCCCTAAAGTGATACACTTCTTCCAACAAGGCCACATCCACTCCAATAATGACATGTCTCCTAATAGTGCCACTCCCTGGGCCAAGCATATTCAAACCACCACAATAACCAATGTTGCAGCCCGTACTCGCTTGGGGGCCAAAGTGTTGGGACCCGTGCTCTGCCTCAACGCTTTTGGGGCTAAGTGCTCTGGTCAAGAGAGAGAGTGGGGCTGCAGGGGAAGAGACGCAAAGAATGGAGACAAAACAGGGTGTGATCAAGTCTCAAGTCTCTTTTCTCAAGTCTCAAGTCTCTAGTCTCGTTTATTGAAGGGAATTCTGAGGTATTTATACGCTTTTGCCACGTGCCTTGTAGGTGTGTGGATACCACATGCCTTGCAGGTGTTGATATGTCGTAAGCCTTACAGGCGTCTATAGTGTGGATAGCACATGCACCGTGCGCCTTGCAGGCTTGGATACCACGTGTGCCTTACAGGCATATATGGCCTGGATAGCACGTGGACAGCACGTGAACTGCATGCCTTGCAGGCGTGGCTACCACGTGCGCCTTGCAGCTGGGGGCAATAAACAGCAAAACAAAATATGTGGGATATCAGAGTGTGCTTCAGCTGTTGTAGGCTGTTGAAAACCAAATCTCTTATCAGGGTATATGGTTCCAGATGGCTGCAAAAATAATCTAGCCACTTTCTGCTAAAAGTCGGCTCCCAACAAGCCAAAGCTGTTTTATGCCTAGGACACAAAAAATCATATCAAATTAAATCAATCCAGGGAGCAAAGGAGGACAAAGACAGACCTGCAGACTGCCATATCATCCACAGACCTGCCCTCTTGCACACAGCACATATAAACCATAGGTACCTGCTTGCTGCCAAGCTTGTCATCCAAGCAATGCCAGCATGTGACCAGCCTGCAGAGGGAACTACTGCCATGTGTAAGTATGTGGTAAACAGATAGGAAAAAGAAGTGGAGCTTGGGTAACATGAAGAGAAAAAGAAGTGGAGATTGGAGTGTGGAGAGGAGTAGCCTGTTGTGAGTAGCCAGCACCACTACTTGGAGTGATGGTAAGGTCCTAGCCTGAGCTGCTGCTGAAGGCCATGTTTGAGTCCATGGTTATGCAGTAGCAGAGTTAGTGTTGATATTCATGGCTATCAGTGTCAATGTCTATCCATGGTAACCATGTTTCTAGTATCTTATTCTATGAGACTAACATTTATGAATTCCATACATGAATGAGAACAAATGCTATTTGCTGGCCTGCATTTGACTCATTTTAATATCACAGTGTACTCCAGCTGACCTTAATACTTGCATGAAATTAAAATGGTATATAAGTAAAAAGGGGGAGGAGGGATGGGATAGGGGGTTTATGAAGGGCGGAAATGGAGAAAGAAGATAACATATGAAATGTAAATAAATAAAATATCCAATAAAAAACTAAAAAACCAAAAACCATAAAACAAATTTTAAAAAAAGTTCTATGTTCTTTTACATAAGTAGCATGCACGGTTTCTGGATTTCACCTGGTTTTCAATTATTTACTATTTTTTTTCACTTCCTTCCCTTTCCCATCTTACCACTTCTCCCAGAACTCAAGAAACTTTGTTTTGTTTCTATATTTTGGAGATGCTGTATTTCAGTATTTAGCTATCTTCCCTCTCAATATTCTGTCTTCCACCTATCAAATCGCCTTTTCTTTTTATTCCCATGGTGCTTTATCTCTCATTTCTACAATTATGACCTGATGAGATGGCTCCCTGACAACCTCATCTCTATGCTTGAATCCTACCATGAAAGGACAGAACTGACTCTCAAAGTTTTCCTCTGACACTAGAAGTCTGTGTCTTCACAATAATAACAATTAAAGTGTAATTAAAATTTGCCTGTAATAGTTTTTGTTTAAAATATACTTTTAATCAATGTGGGTTTCTTTTGAAGCTGTCTGTGGCTCTGGATTCTCAGACTTCTTTCTTCATTTGACTAGTTTTGTATCATTATTTCATCAATAGACTTTCTTCTTCTTTCTCTTTGTTTCTTCCTCTGCAGGTCCCAGTATGTTTTGTGTTATCCCATGAAGTTCATAGTCTTTCTTCAGTGTCATTTTGGATGAGTTCCTTGAAATGAGCAATGTCTATTGAGCTGTAGGTGTATTTACTAATTAGTTTTAAAATTCTAATTACATTTGTATATTTACTGATTTGTGTATCTGTGGGCTTTTGACACCCATTTACCACAGTGTGTGTATAGAGGTAGAAGACAACTTTTGGTAGTCGGACCTCTCCTTCTACTTTGTGTATCCCGTGAACTGAACTCAAGTCATCCAGGCTTAGCATGAAGGATTCCCCCCCATTGAGCCACTTTATCCTCACACATCTACTAATTATTTAATCTATTCAGTAGTCTTTGCTGTTGAAGCTATAGTTTTTTTTCATTTGGTCATTGTATTCTTCAGTGCTCGTTTTTTGTTATGATTTATACTTGTTCTTCAATTTTCTTTTTTTTATTAGATATTTTATTTACACTTCAGATGCCATCCCCTTTCCCCATCTCCCCCTTAGAAAACACCTATCCCATGTCCCCTCTTTCTTTTTGCACATATACATTTTTTAAAAAATGTTAATCATAGGCTTTATAAGTTTGGTATTGCTCAATCAGAGGTGTAACCCACTACCCAGCCTAGATATAACAACTATCTTTGACTGGTGGAGATACGTGAACATCTGCCTCCCTGTCTCCCCCCTCTTTCTCTCTTTCATCACCTAGCTTCTCCTCTCCTTCTTCTCCTCCTCTTCTTACTCCTTCTCTTCCTCTCAGTACTCCTCCCACCTTAGCTCCTCCTACATATCACCCTTCCTGTTAAAATGAAACTTTTCTCTCAAAATACAATTAGAGCATAATTATGCCAATTTGTACCCATGAGGTACAAGATAGTCCTCATACCCAGTCCATCATTTTGTTGACTAACCAGAACCTCTGTCATCTATCCTAACTAAAACATTTAGTTCTGAACCTGGCTTTAGGATGAATGTCAGCTGACGACCATCCACTCAAATCTTTTCTCTCAAGGTAAATAGCCAGGGTTGGCTATGAGGCTATAAGTTTTCAACCCCGTCAGAGATCCAGAATGACTGAGTTAACTATAATTGTGGGAAGCACAAAGCATAGCTTCTAAAACTTAGCCAATTTATAGAGACCTCTGAACACCTGGACACTCCCTCTACTACAAAACCTTGGGGCATCTGTTATTCCGCCTTCTGGCCCAGGATCATCTGACAGACCTTAGTGCTGCAGAATTATTAAGGGCTGATTACTCTGTCTAGGCAGATATAATCAGTCGACTATTCTGCTAGTGTGTCCTTTTCTGGACAGTAATTTGTCTGTAGAAGGAAAGAGACACTTCTTGTCTAGTGGCTGTCTCACCACAACTGGAGTAACTCCAAAGATGCTCAATTTCTTCTTAGAATTCAATATAGGAAGCTGTCAGGAGCAGACAGGTCTCTAATCAAAATGAACATTAATTCAGAAATGTTTGTCATGTCAATTCTGTGGATTTCTGATGTTTTGAAAACCAACTATCCATGTAAGGTAATCTGGACTGTTGTCTGTTAACTCCACTCAGCTATTTCTAAATAAAACATAGAAAACACCCTAACACTAAACTCCAACCCATGAATTTTCTGTAGTCCCTTAACTCACAGGCTGACCATCTCAAATCAGTTAAAAAAAGTTAAAGAAGGACTGGGTCTAAGCTTTGTATTCCTAAGTGTGTTATACTGGTACAATGCCTATGAGGGTAACAATATTCATCTCACTCTTATATCAATAAGAAGCTCGTACCAATGAAAACCTTAAAATTTGTAATCAAAGTAAATTGGTGCCGTTTAAGAATTTATATCTTCATCTTGATACTAATTATACAGATTTCTACTGATAGGTTATGGCTATGCAATAAACCCTAGCTAATCCTCTCTATTCCCACAAAACCACTACTTTTCCCTAGAAAGACAGCCCAACATTTACCACCTTAGTCCCCAAGCCCAGGGAATAGGGGCGCTGACTCTTCATTAGCTTCTTCAAGCTGAATATGGGCATTGAGATATTAGAAGAGGAGTGGGGGGAAGAGCAAATTGATAAGCCTCTGATTCTGTGTTTTCACTGCCTCCAGATGGAATTCCCGGACCTCAGAGGTTTGAGCAGGTCTGCCCAGCTTGCTTGCTGAGTAGATACACCAAGGCTGATCATTCTGCAATATACAATTCTCAAAACAGATTTTAGTATCAAGATAGTTTTTTTTAAAGAGGGCTGACATTTTATTAAGGATGTTGGTTCTAACCGCTTTTCTTTTTTCCCCCTCTTTTATTGGATATTATATTTACATTTCAAATTTTATCTCCTTACTGAATTCCCCCCACCTCCCAGGAACCCCTTATCCCATCCCCTCTCCTCCTGCTTCTATGAGGGTGTTTACCCACCTATCCCCCAACCCCCCTCCACACCCTCAGATTACCCCCCCACTCAGTGCTCAGCCTTCAAGGTACCATTGACCTCATCTCCCACCTCTGCCCAATAAGGCCATCCTCCCCTACATGTACAGCTGGAGTCATGTGTCTCTCCATATGTCCTCCTAGGCTAGTGACTTAGACCCTGGGGATCTCTGGCTGGTTGGTATTGTTGCTCTCCTCATGAGGCCACCAACCCTTTAGGCTCCTTCAGTTTACTCTAACTTCTCCATTGGGAACCTTTGATTCGATTAATGGTTAGGTGTGCATATCTGCCTCTGGGTATGTCAGACTCTGGGGGACCTCTAAGGAGACAGCCTTATCAGGCTGCTGTCAGCTTTCCCTTCCTGACATCCATATCAGTGTCTATTTTTGGTGACTGCACATGGAATGAATACCCCAGTGGAATGGTCTCCATATAACCTCTCCTTCAGATTCTGTCCCACACTTTGTCTCCATATTTACTCCCTTGAGTATTTAGTTACTCCTTCTAAGAAAGACCTAGGCATCCTCACTTGTTCTTTCTTCTTCATGAGCTTCATGTCGTCTGGTAGTTGAATCTTTGTTGTTTCAAACTTTTGGGCTAATCTCCACTTATCAGTGAGTAAATACCATGTGTATTCTTTTGTGATTGGGTTACCTCACTCAGGATGGTATTTTCTAGTTCCATCCATTTACCAAAGAATTTCTCAAATTCATTATTTTTAATAGCTGAGTAATATTCCATTGTGTAAATGTACCACATTTTTTGTATCCAATCCTCTGTTGAAGGGCATCTGAGTTCTTTCTACCTTCTGGATATTATAAATAAGGCTGCTATGAACATAGTGAAGCATATGTCTTTGTTATACGTTGGAGCATCTTCTGGGTATGTGCCCAGGAGTGGTATAGTTCGGTCCTCAGGTAATGCTATGTCCAATTTTCTGAGGAACCCCCAGACTGATTTCCAGAGTGGTTACACCAGCTTGCAATCCCACCAACAATGGAGGAGTGTTCCTCTTTCTCCACATCCTGGCCAGCATCTGCTATCACCTGAGTTTTTGATCTTAGCCACTCTGACTGGTGTGAGGTATAATCTCAGGGTTGTTTTGATTTGTATTTCCCTGATGACTAAGAATGTTGAATATTTCTTTAGGTGTTTCTTGTCCATTTGAATTTACTCAGTTGAGAATTCTTTGTTTAGTTCTCTTTTTTTGTTGGGTCTTTCTGTGGTTTCGGTATGAGCATAATGGTAGCTTCATAGAACGAATTGGGTAGTGTACCTTCTGTTTCTATTCGATGGAATAGCTTGAAGAGGATTGGTATTAGGTCTTCCTTGAAGGTCTGAAAGAATTCTGCACTGAAAGCATCTGGCCCCGGACATTTTTTGGTGGGAAGATTTTTAACGACTGTTTCTATTTCTTTAGGAGTTATGTGATTCTTTAGATGGTTTATCTGCTCCTCGTTTAACTTTGGTACCTGGTATCTATCTAGAAAATTGTCCATTTCATCCAGATTTTCCAATTTTGTTGAGTATAGGCCTTTGTAGTAGGATCTGATGATTTTTTTTTTAATTTTCTCTGTTTCTCTTGTTACATCTCCCTTTTCAGTCCTGATTTTATTAATTTGAATACTGTCTCTGCGCCCTTTGGTTAGTCTGGCTAAGGGTTTGTCTATCTTGTTGATTTTCTCAAAGAACCAGCTCCTGGTTTTGTTGATATTTTGTATAATTCTTTTTGTTTCAGCTTGGTTGATTTCAGGACTGATTTTGATTACTTCCTGCCATCTACTCCTCTTGGGTATATTAGCTTCTTTTTGTTCTAATGCTTTCAGGTTTGCTGTCAAGTTGTTAATGTATGCTCTTTCCAATTTCTTTTTGTGAGCACTTAAAGCTATGATTATTTTCCTCTTAGTACTGCTTTCAGTGAGTCCCACAAGCTTTGATATGATGTGTCTTCATTTTCATTTAAATCTAAAAAGTCTTTAATTTCTTTCTTTATTTCTTCCTTGACCAAGTTATCATTGTGTAGAGCATTGTTCAGTTTCCAAGTGTATGTGGGCTTTCTGTTGTTTTTGTCCATGTCAAAGACGAGTCTTAGTCCATGGTGGTCTGATAAGGTACTAGGGATTATTTCAATCTTTTTGTATCTGTTGAGGCCTGTTTTGTGACCAACTATATGATCTATTTTGGAGAAGGTACCAGGAGGTGCTGAGAAGAAGGTATATTCTTTTGTTTTAGGATGAAATGTTCTATAGATGTCAGTTAAGTCCAATTGGTTCATAACTTCTGTTAGTTTCATTGTGTCTCGATTTAGTTTCTGTTTCCATGATCTGTCCATAGCTGAGAGTGGGGTGTTGAAATCTCCCACTATTATTGTGTAGGGTGCAATGTATGCTTTAAGTTTAGTAAAGTGTCTTTTATGTATGTGGGTGCCCTTACATTTGGGGCATAGATGTTCAGAATTGCAAATTCCTCTTGGTACATTTTTCCTTTGATGAATATGAAGTGTCCTTCTTTATCTTTTTTGATTACTTCTGGTTGAAAAATGATTTTATTTGATATTAGAATTGCTACTCGAGCTTGTTTCTTGGGACCATTTGCTTGGAAGATTGTTTTCCAACCTTTTACTCTGAGGTAGTGTCTGTCTTTTTCACAAAGGTGCGTTTCCTGAATGCAGCAAAATGTTGGGTCCTGCTTACATATCCAATCTGATAGTCTATGTCTTTTTATTGGAGAATTGAGTCCATTGATATTAATAGATATTAAGGAGAAATTATTGTTGTTTCCTGTTATTTTTGTTATTGGCAGTGGAGATATGTTTGTGTAGCTACCTTCTTTTATGGTTTTTGGAAGATTACTTTCTTGCTTTTTCTAGGTTGTAGTTTCCCTCCTTGTGTTTGAGTTTTCCTTCAATTATCCTTTGAAGTGCTGGATTTGTGTTGAGATACTGTGTAAATTTGGATTTGTCATGGAATGTTTTGGTTTCTCCATCAATAATGATTGACAGTTTTGCTGGGTATAGTAGTCTGGGCTGGCATTTGTGTTCTCTTAGGTTCTGTATGATGTCGGTCCAGGATCTTCTGCCTTTTATGGTCTCTGGTGAGAAGTCTGGTGTAAGTCTTATAGGTCTGCTTTTATATGTTACTTTGCCTTTTTCCCTTACTGCTTTTAGCATTTTTTCTTTGTTTTGTACATTTGATGTTTTGACTATTATATGGCGGGAAGTATTTCTTTTCTGGTCTAAACTATTTGGAGTTCTGTTGGCTTCTTGTATATTTATGGACATCTCTTTCTTTAGGTTAGGGAAGTTTTCCTCTATAATTTTGTTGAGGATATTTACTGGTCCTTTAAGTTGGGAGTCTTCCCCCTCATCTATACCTATTATCCTTAGGTTTGGCCTTCTCATTGTGTCTTGGATTTCTTGTATATTTTGGGTTAGTAGCTTTTTGTATTTTGCATTTTCTTTGACAGTTGTGTCAATGTTTTCCATGGTATCTTCTGCACATGAGATTCTCTCTTCCATCTCATATATTCTGTTGGTGATACTTGTGTCTATGACTCCTGATCGGTTTTTTTAGGTTTTCTATCTCCAGGGTATTGTCCCTTTGTGATTTCTTTATTGTTTCTACTTCCAATTTTAGATCCTGCATGGTTTTGTTTAATTCCTTCTCCCGTTTGGTTGCACTTTCTTGCAATTCCTTAAGGGATTTTTGTGTTTCCTCTTTAAGGGTTTCTATCTTTCTACCATTGTTTTCCTTAAGTTCTTTGAGAGTGTTATTTATGTCTTTCTTATAGTCCTCTATCATTGTCATGAGAAGTGATTTTAATTCTGAATCCTGCTTTTTTGGTGTGAATGGGTGTTCAGGGCTTGCTATGATGGGGGAACTGGGTTCTGATGGTGCCATGTAACTTTGGTTTCTGTTGCTTACATTCTTGCTCTTGCCTTTTGCCATCTGGTTAACTCTAGTGCTGCCTGTACTTGCTGTCTCTGACTGAAGCCTGCCTTTCCAGTTATCTTGCTTGTGTCTGATCTTCTAGGGGTCCAGATATCTCTGTGATCTTTTCTAGCTGTACTGATTACAGTGGTACCTCTAGGATGCCTCGGGATTTGGTGCCTCCAAGGTAGCAGTCCAGCTAGGTGTCTGCTGTTCTGGGTGCAGTGTCTCCTCTATGATATCTCAGGATATGTTGTCTGATGCTCTGAGTTCAGTTGTTCCTCTGTGGCTGTGGGTTGAGTGGAGCCTCCACAATGTCTCCGGCGGAATCTGGGGTTCACACAACAGCAGACCCGGGAGAGGTCTGGTCCAGGCCTCAGATCCCGGAGAGGGGCGGAAGGGGAGTGCTACTCCACAGGGGCAGGGAGAGGGGGTATCTGCTGAAATCTGAGTGCTCACAACACCCAGCTATGGGCTTAGGGCAGTATGTGGGTCTTCCTACCTAATGCTGGTTGTGGGATCCGTGGAGCCTCCAGAATGTCTCCTGTGGAATCCCGTTCTTCAATTTTCTTTGTGTATTTTTGGTTCATTTTCTTTTTGTGTTATCTTGTAGCCCAGAACCTTGTTAAACCATTATTTTTGATCATTTGTTAGGCAGGACACTGATATCTACTTAGGGTTAATTGCTGATTCTTTAGTTGTTTTCTTTGTCAGTATTACATTTTCCTAATTTTTCATAATTATAGGTTTGACTTTTATGTCTGTGCATTTGAAGCAGTATGCACTCATCCAGTCTTAATAGACAACCCTCAATATGGAAAATCCTTCAATACCCAGGGTTTCCAAATCCCCCTCAAGTCAATCAGTAAAATACACATAATGAATACACATAATGAATACTTGCTTGGGTTGAATTTGTGACTGAGTTAGTATATAGACAGCTCTAGATCCTGTGCCTACAAATTTGCTGTTGGACTGTGAGTTTACAGGAGCTATCTTAGACCTAGTATCTCCTGAAATAAACCTCATGAATGTGTTGGCATTGTCAAATATGGGACCTTGGAATAGAAGATTAGGTATAGAACCTGAGTCATATATGTGGACATGGATTCTGGTTCTGCTGGGGGTCAGCCTAGGTCCAGTGTTTACTGGATGAACCTAGTAACTGGGTCTTCAGGGATATGATTGTAGATCATTATTGTGAAGGTAGTTCTAAAGCATGGATTTGTGAGCATCTGTCTAAAATAGAGCATCTGCCTAAAATATGAGTACTTAGTGACCAAATTGGTTCTGGTATAGGCAAGGATTCTGACAATGTAGTGGCTGATATGACAGTAGAGAAGGTCTGGTCATAAGGCTGGGTAACTGACCTAGCACTGAGGCCCAGTGAAGAGATTTGTTAACTGGTGCCATACAAATGAGTCTGGGGAGGGGCTCCAGTGTTATTTTCCCATTGATTACTAGCACTAGGACAGGTATGGTCACAAGTTCATAAAGTTGACTTGTAAGTTTTTGTTTTTATTGTCATAGGCTTAATACTTATATATTGCTAGGATCTAGAAGGTAAACTTGCAACCTGTCTCACTCAGAGCTTGGTGCTGAAGCCACATAGTGTTGCCTGATACTGAGAAGACACAGTGCCTAGATTTCAAAGTGCAAATCTGAAGCCTGGGACCATGGGGACCTTCATGAAGCATTTGAGTATATGTCCCAACCTAACATTACATGTAGATACCTAAGTTCTGGGTCTACAGATTTTGGTCTGTTACCTGGTTTATCAGAATCTCATCTAGCACAAAAATGAATCCTGGACATGGGTTCAAAATGGGGAAGAATTAAACATCAGTCTGTTGGGGGGTTCCTGTCAATAATTATCTTTGGTGTATGACAAGTACTGAATGTACAGCAAAATGGATTCCTTACCTCATGTTTTTTCTTTCATGTAAAACCATCTATTTCTGTACTATCTCTGTATCTATCTCTGTGTCTCTTCAAGAGCTGAAAGTAAGTTGATGTATATAATATAAAACTTACCTTGTGCTTTTCAACATGTTCTTCTTATTTTTGTCCTCTGTGCAGATTCCAAAATTCTGTCCTATCAATTTCTCAACTCTTGTTAATATTTTTAATGAATAAATGATTGTTAAAACTGATTTTTCTATGAAGAGTTTAGTGCTGGAAACTCATATACCATTAATTTGCTGATTCTATTTTACGAATATGCAACTACTTAAAATGATTAATTTTATAGCTGGAGGATGAGATACAGTGAAATTCATTTTATTGGTTTTTAGATTTCTTTATTCTAGCATGTATATGGATATGAATGTGAATATTTTGCTTGCTTCTCTGTCTGTACACCATGTGTATGCATTGTCTGAGAAGGTCAGAAGACAGCATCAGAACATGTAGAACTGGAGCTAAAAATAATTGTGAGACATTATGTGAATAATAGGACCTGAACTCAAGTCCTCCACAGGTGCTGTTAACCACTGAGACATGTCTGAAGTCCATAAAATTTCACTTTATAGTCAGTTAAACATAAATGAATACTTAAAAATATGAAGTTAAATTAAGTAAAAACCTAAAATGTGTTATGCTGATGCCCAATCGCTATGCTTTTGGAATCAAACAAGTTGCATACATCTTAAGGTCAAAGGGCATAGCAAAATAAGTCATTAAAATGTTCCAGGAACCATTTTTATAAACATACTGTTTTTATTATTAAGCTTTACTTTGTAGACCATGAATTACTAAAAATATTGCATTCATGCTGGTATGGCAGAATGGCAAACATTCTGGCATTACCCAAAGGATATATAGAGAAGAACCATGAGTTTGAATAAAAAGCTGGTTAGAATTTAACTTGAATTGGGAAAACGTACACTGTATTCATATAGTTTGTATATTTTGTCTGTTTTTAATATGGAAGTATACTGTGACCTTGGAATTCAAAGTACAGCTCAATTATGAAGGCACCTTGGAAACCTTAAACTTTTTAGTGTTCACCATTATCAAGAGATAATACAATATCCTATGCTATTCAGATGCTGACACAACCTCCACTATGAGTAAACACTTTTCTTGGTTCTGTGTTGTTCATAGAATTACATTCTTTGAGGACAGTGAAGATTGCTATACTAATCTTTAAGTTGTTCTAAAGCTTATTTCCTTTCTATTGCTTCTATATTGCTAGACTGAAGAGTCAGAAACTCTTGAGAAGGTTCATATGCTTTTCCATAAATTCTGAACTTCAAGTTCAATGACTTGAGCATCTCAAGTAGAGTGTGTTACAGTAAAAAAGACCAATTTCACTTCCTTTTTTTTCCTTTTTGAGAAAAAGATCTCTCCACATAACTCCAGCTATCCTGAAACTTACTGTGTGTTTTAGGCTGGCCTTGAACTCACAGAGATCCCATGAGTCTACCTTCCAAGTACTGGAATTAAGGTCATGAGCCACCATGTCTGGCCCATTTAATCTCTTTAGTCAAATATTTAAATTATTTTATTGTTCTACTAAGATTTTTGTGTGAGTACTTATGTGTAAATGATTATGTAGGTATATGTACACATATGTCATTTAATCATTGCTAGGCTATCATTCCTCAAGCGCCACCTACATTATCTGTTTACTTTGAAACAGTCTTTCACCATCCTCATCCAAAGTAGAAGTTTGTTTTATATTTCTGTTGTTGTTTTTCTTTAAATAACAGCAAAGGGTTAAATATATGGAAAAATCAATCACCAAAATCTTGGTAAAAATTGTACATAATCATCAATGATTACACAAAGTTTTGTGCATTCTGGTATAGATGTGAGAATATTTAACATGATAAACAAATAAAACACAGGTTATATAGGCTAGGTTGTTGGTCAGCTTGCCACAGGAATCTTTTTGTCTCTGCCTTCCCAGAGCTGCTTGTGTCATTTCGCCTGAGGGTTTTTTGTGGTAATCTTTTGAAATTGTTTTTTATTTTAAAATTGTTTTATTTTTATATTCTTATTACATATTTTGATCATATTTTCTCCTCACCCAACTCCTATTAGATTCTCCCTACCTTCTTACCCACCTAAATTCATGTTTTTTCCTCACCCCCATGTCAAAAAAATAAATGAATATCAAAACAAACAAGCAAACAAAAGAGACAAAAATACCAAAGTGAAACAAAGAGTATATAAAAACAAAACACACACAAAAACCATACAGGCCAACTTCTCCCAGTTATAGAGCCTGTCCTGAAGTATGGTTGGTGTAACCAGTGGCATGTCATTTGAGAAAACTGGTTTTTCTTTTCCCATCAGGTATGAGTTAAAAATAGTTTCTTGGCTAAGGGTAGGAATTTGTGCCCACTTCTTTGTGCTGGGATTTTGTCTGTTTTAAACTTGTACAGATCTTGTGTGTACTGTGAAAGTTTCTGTGAGTTCATATGTGTATCAGTCCTGCTAGGGCTGGACTACACCATTTCCTTGGAGTCTTTCACCACCTCTGTATATTAAAATCTTTCCACCTCCTCTTTCACATAGATCCCTGAACCTCAACAGGTGGGGTCTGATAAAGGCATCTCATTTATGCTGAGTGCTCGGAAGTCTCTCACTCTCTGCATATTGTCCAGCTCAGTTTCTGTGTTAACTCCCATCTACTGAAAGACTATTGTTTAAACGCATGTGTTTCAATCCAAATAATCAGAGATAAAGTAGCTAGTAAGGGACCAAGGCAGAAGAAGTTCTCTTTCAAGGAAGCAGAAATAGAGTTTACTGTTATAAATAAATAAAAGGGAAATTGGAATAGGAGGAGTAAATGTTGAGGTGGATGGGAGGACAGGGTAGAAGAGGGAACATGTGGAAAGATACTGACTAATGGGAATTTAAAAACATGGAAACTTGTTACTATAGAAACTTCCTATATTTACATATATTAATGGAATCGTAATAGAGTCAACAAATAATGTGGGTATTTACTGTTTAACTGCTTTAAAGAGACACAAGTCTAAGGCAGCAAATAAAGGAAGGCATTTTATCAAGGGCTTCTTACAGTTTCAGAGGTTTAGTCTATTAACATTATGATGAAAAGCGTGGTGCCATGCAGACAGGCATGGTGTTGAAGAAGTAGCTAAAAGTTTTACATCCTGCTCCACAGGCAGCAAGCAGAGAGAAGGATTGAGACTGGCATAGGCTTTTGAAAACTCAAAGTCCACACCCAGTAACACACGTTCTCCAACAAAGCTACAAATATTTCAATAAGGTCACACCTCCTAATTCCAACAGTCTATCAGCTGGTTACTAAGCATTCAAGTACACAAACCTATGATGGTCATTTTCTTTTAAACTACCACAGAAAGACAATGTCCCAACTAGACACCTTAAATGACAAAATAAATCCTCCAGTGACATGAATGGGTTATAATTTGTTGAGTTTTTGGCCATAGGGACCTAAAGATTGTCCCAAGCATCACTGGCTATTGCCAAGGCTATTAGTTATTCTCCACAGCCTGATTGTAAGTCCTTATGGCTAAAGACACCATTTATTTATGTCATTGAACATAGAGAAACTGTGTTGGTGCCCAACTAGAAGCTTTACCCCATTGACTAGAATTCATGGTCCTAGAGGATAATTTTCTGCTTCCAGAAGAACAAAGTAATCATGAGTATCAACTAGCTATAAACCATGTGATTTACAACAGTGACCTGCCTGAGATATATAGTGGTTCAATAATGACACAAAAGCTATGGGACCAAAAAGCAATTTACTTTAAGGCCCACTCCATGAGATGGAACCCATGCCTGCCAATATTAAAGTGGCCAATAACTTCACACTAGAAGACCAAGGGCCTAATTGGAAAACCTACTATTATTCTGCTAAAAGAACATAGCAACAAAATGACTCTTAATGACATGTTACTATACCCATAAGTCAGAGCATCATTTAAACCACACAGGACTATTTAAAGTTGGTTTTAGGGACTGACCTTAGGTTTTCTTGTAATTCAAGAACTCTACTGCTTGTGCTATTACTTATTGTGCTCTCATACTCTACCGTTTAATTGAACTGTTCTGTTTGACACCTCAGTGGCCCTCTAATAGCACGTTTATACCTTTGAGCCTGTAATGAACAAGGTTTTCCCAGTAATCCTTTCTATTATTTCAGTGGAAAGCAGTTGATATCTGCTCATGATACTAGTATCTTTTGAAATTGAAATCCCCTTTATAGCATTTTTTCATAATAATTTTGTTTTTTATAGTTATTTTATTTATTTGTATCCAAAATGTTGCTCTGGTCAACCACCACTCCCCAGAGTTCTTTACCCAATCTCTCATCCCCTTCACCTCTGAGAGGGTGCATCACCCACCCCCAGGTGGTGCATCAGTCTCTACAGGATTATGTGTATCCTCTCACACTGGAGCCAGGCAAAGCAGTCAGTCCTCTGCTATATATGTGCTGAGGACCTTGGATCAACTCTTATATGCTCTTCTATTGGTGACTTAGTCTCTGGCAGCCCCCAAAGGTTCGAGTTAGTTGACACTGTTGGTCTTCCTATGGGGTTGCCATCCCCTTCAGCTCTTTTAGTCATTCCCCTAACTCTTTTATAGGGCTTTTGAATGTTTGGCTCTTAGTATCTGTATCTGTCTCAGTCAGCTGCTGGGAGATCCTCTCAGAGAACAGCCATGCTAGGCTCCTGTCTGAAAGCAAAACATGGCATCAGCAATAATGTTTATAGCATTTTTAATAGAGTTTTTTTGTTTTGTTTTAAAATCTGGTCAACTTACACGTTTGTTGATTTTTCTTCTCTGATCCTTTTTGCTTCTGATTCTCTTGGGAAATAGCGAAAAGAAACAGCAACAACCATGACATCTGATTCCTCTTTCAATTGAGAAGAAAATTTGTTCAAGACCACCTGGGAATTATTTACCCAGGATTCATATTCCACTGTTCAGCCATCAAAAAACTCAGGCCACTGCAACTGAAGTTTAGGTGGGTTTTTGTAGATACAGCTCATGTCATTGGAAACTTTAGTGTAATTCACATGATGCTTCTTTTGTAGAGTGAAGAATCTGAAAGCTTTGATTTTGAGGAGGATTCCAAGGAGATGGAAATGCCAGACAGTATGTGGCATGGCCAGTTATTTCAGGCTCACCCAGAATAAGGTGATGGACGATGCTGTGAGAGTGAAAGCTGCTGTGAGAGTGAAAGCTAATATTCAATAGAATCTCAAAGATAAGAGAAGCAAGAATGATGGTTTGTCTGCTGAGGAAAATTTCAGGCAACTAGCAAAGTCAGCTCGAGAGTGATCATGTGTGCTTCAGCTAGCAAGATTGGGAGGGTGGGTTATTCCTGATTTTAGTGCTCACATAATGCCACCTAGTATACAGGATTACAGACATGGTCTAGAATTAAATGATTGCCTCATGTGCTTTTGCTCTGCATTAGGTTCCATTCCTCCTCATTTTTCCTGTTATTGTGTCTTGGAAGCATAAAACATTTTTTTTTTTAAAACAGAAACCTACAGTTGAGACAGTTGAGATTCTCCTGAGTTTCAGGTACCATGAACTTAGACCTTTGAGCAAGGTGCAACAGTTGAAACCCTGGAACATTTTGGAGAAGAACCAAATGCATTTTGCATTGTCAGATGGGCATAATGTATATATGAAATGTCCCTAACAGAATCATGTGCTAAAGGCTTCACCCATACCCTGCACTGGAAAATGCTCCATTGACAGCCTGTGATACTATTGAGAGGTAGTGGAACGTTTGAGATGTAAACCTTTGTAAGGAACTCAGGAAGCCCTGAGTGTGTGAGATCCCGAGTGAATGTGGTTTTGACTCAGTCATGGGCATGTCAAGGGCCCTAACCTCAGATCCTAAGGGAAATGGGAAAGCACACCTCAACTAGAGCGAGGCTTAGAGTAAACTGTTAAAACCTTGATTTGGGGATCTGAATACACGGATTCATAGTGTGTAAAATAAATGTCCACCATAGCTTCCACATACCTTTGAGAGATTTACAGCCTAAAAACTGCTCCTCTACAGTGACTGCTCCTACATTAATTAGGTAAACCTGTCTCCTTGATCCAGAGGTATATTATAAACCCTGCATCACTGTTCATCCTTATGCAGTAACCCTGCCTCACTGTTTGGTTGTATGCAATAACCTCACCACTCTGTTCAACTCTATAAAGATGGCTGAGATTTGAGGGTGCAAAGATTTCTCTATCCAAAAGTCCAGACCACTGATCCTGGCTTTCTGTAGATCTTCCCATCCATCTGTCATTTCTTCATTCCCTCACCACTCCCCATCAGGTCACATCCCCGTAGCCATGCAAAATGTGTCAGACACTACTGGGAGAAGGTTCACTGGTCTTGCCCACTGATGGGCCATATATTTGTACCTTGTGTTTCAGTGCAATAATTTGCCAATGTTTGCCAGGTAGCAAGTACTTATAAAAACTTTAACATTTGAATTAAGATCCGATGGGAAATTGACTTGAATACTTTGATGTATTATAAAAGTGGCAGTAACTGACTAAATAAGTAACAGAAGGCATTTTAAAGCACAGTTTCTCACAAAAGAAATCACGATTTCTTAGATAAGTGTCTGCTACCAAGTCTAAGGCAGATTACAAACATACATACATACATACATACATACATACATACATACAAAGAATCTGGCTGGGGCTGGAGAAACGGCTTTGCAGCAGTTAAAATAACTAGTTTTTGCAAAGGACCATGGCTTAATTCATAGCACACACATGGAGGCTCACAACCATCTATAATTTCAGTTCCAGGGAATCTGACCCTTTCTTCTAGTATTTGCTGGCACCATACACACATGTAGTATAGATATACATGTGACAGAAAAAACATTCATACACATAAAAATAAATGAATTTTCAAAAACAAGAGTCTAGAATATTTATTTCTATCAGAAATCAATGAAAAAGTGAAGACTAGTAGGGTTACATTGAAAAACCTCACAAATTGATTTGAAGAATATGACTAAATATGAGGTAATTTGCACATCATTCATTGAGACTAGATTATAGCATATGAAATATATTTAAGTCTATAAATTCACATTATAATATAACCCAATCATTTGAGGGCATTGCTAAGAGGTATCATAAAATTTAAAACATGTCTTCTGTTTAAAATGTGATTGAAGATGGCAGTGATAATCATTGCATTTAAGAAACAGAAATATAGAAGGAAGGAGTTTGGAAGATTTTACCATAAAAATGAAAACAGCTTGAGGAGTTGAATGCTTATGTTGATGTGTTACATAATCTACCTTGCTAATACTACTGCATAGATATATAAAAATTTTATTTCATATATCAATTTAAAATTTAAAGGGTAGTTAGATGACTCATTAGGTAAAGGCACTTGACATCAAATCTGATGACCTGAATCTAATCACTGAGACCCACATGGTGGAAGGAGGGAACTGATGCCCACAAGTTGTCCTCTGACCTTTTATATGACCAGTAGCATGTGAATCCCCACACACATAATAAGTAAAATAAATAACAGTAAAATGAATTTTAAAAGATTATTAAGTGTTTGAAGAAATTTCATTTTGTAAACTTTATTGAACTTATAATTGTCAAATAGCATAATTGCTATATCACCATGCCAAAACATTATTACTTAGCTCCAAGCATCTCCTTCTCTAATGCATGTGTGAAGTTAGTGTTGGGAATATGAAATAATATATATGCATTAGTACTTGATACAAATGATGCATAAATTTATGTATCAGTTGGATTTAGGAATACCTGGAATGCCTATAAAACATTATTTTTATCTCTAGATTGTGACTATCACACAACTCATTGGTGATGAGAAAGATTTAAAAAGGCTCAGCAAAGGTGAAGTTTTGTTCATTCTCTACCCCCTACATATTCTCCTGGATTTTGGATATCAAAACTCCAGGATTTCCTCTCTTTGTATTCTGGTACTTGCAATGATGAAGTAATCTATCTATCTTTCTTTCTTTCTTTCTTTCTTTCTTTCTTTCTTTCTTTCTTTCTTTCTTTCTTTTTTTCCTTCCTTCCTCTTTCCTTCCTTCCTTCCTTCCTTCCTTCCTTCCTTCCTTCCTTCCTCCTCTTTCTTTCTTTCTTTCCTTCCTCCTCTCTCTCTTTCTTTCTTTCCTTCTTCTTTTTTAAAAAAAATATTTATTTATTTTATTTTTTGTGAATTGGTATATTCATGTCTATGGGAAGGTGTAAGATCTCCTGGAACTGGAGCAACAGGCAATGGTGAACTGCCATGTAGGTGTCAAGCACTGAGCCATCTTTCTAATCCCAGCAATGATGAAATGCTTAAGTCTTCATTGGATAGAATAATATTATCAGTTTCCTGGTTCTGAGTCCTTTGGACTGCGATTGACAATTCTTTCTGTATCCCTGAATCTCCAACTCTCCAAAAGCTTATCACTAGAGTCAGCCTCCATAATGCTGTAAGTCAACTTCATTAATAACTTCCTCTGTATTTATTTGTGTTTGTATATCTATACATAATGTATTTATACATAGATTCATACAACCTATTGTTTTTGTTTCTCTAGTGAACCCTAATACTGCACTCTATAACATTCTAAAAAGAGGGGTTAATATATGAAGCCAGAAAAATAAAGGGGTGAATAAAGAACTTGCTATTTCTTTCTGGTTTCTATTACTGTCAATCATTTCATATGAGCAGCAGCAGTTGTCTCTAGCTTCTTTTTTTTTAACCTCAACTAGAACAAGCACCAATTGCCATTCTTCTCACAAGTCTGATTTCCAACTCTATGGTATTATTAATAAACTATCTTTGAGGTCCAAAATCCTTCCTTCATTGCTGCCCCTAAAGGGATAAGAATTCCACAAGAAGACCAAGAGAATCAACTAACTCTTGGGGCTCTCAGAGAGTCAACCACCAATCAAAGAACATACACAGGCTGGACCTAGGCCTCCCTGCACATATTTACCAGATGTGCAGCTTCATGTGGGTTCTGAACAACTAGAGAGGGGACTATTCCCAAACCTGTTACCTGTATGTGGAATATGTTTTAGCTGGGCTGCCTTGTGGAAATGAAAGTGCCTAGGTCCTCAGAGACCTGATGTGCCATGGTAGGGGGATACTCAGGGTGGTCCCACCAGCTTAGAGGATAAGGGGAGAGGGAGGGAGTGAACTGGAGGGGGGCAATGAATAGAATGTAAAATAAATAATTAAAATTAAATTTAAAAAGCTGATCCAACAGTGTTATGTATTGCAATATATATATAAATATAAAATATTACATGATACCTTGTTGTCACATATTTTGTAAAATATATTTATTTTTATGAGTATGAGTGTTTGCATGCATGGATGTAAGTGTAGTATGGGTGTGCTTGGTGCACATGGAGGCCAGAAGAACATGTCCCATCCTCTGGAAATGGAGTTATTGACAGTTCTAAGTCAAGTGATGTAGATGCTGGGAATTAAACCCAGGTTCTCTGGAAGAGTAGCCAGTGTTCTTATCCTTGGACCTATTTTTCAAACTTTGTATTTTGTGTTTTTATGTATCAATTAAAAATTAAAGAAGCAAATATATATATATATATATATATATATATATATATATATATATATGAATTGAAATTATATTGAGGCAAGTAAATGCCGGTTTGTGAATGGCTGGCTAAATATTGTACAATTTAACCATACATTGGGAGTATAGCAATAGTAAAAGTAACAAATATTTCCATACAAATTAAAGTAGAATACCACAAATAAACCCTCAAAGTTGCAGAATTATATGGATAGTATGATAGAAATGATTTTAAAACAATTCACATATAATAGTAGATAAAAACTAAATAGACTCGGCAATCAACTAAATTCAACTCAAAAACAAATGTACATATAATTCATTCTAAATAATTTCTATTTTGTGGGTATATTTATTTTTATTTATTTATTTAATTATTTTTATTGGATATTATCTTTATTTACATTTCAGGTGTTATCCCCTTTCCTGATTCCCTCCTCCATAAGCCCCCTATCCCATCCCTCCTCCTCTTTTTTTGCTTTTATACCATTTTAATTACATGCAAGTATTAAGGTCACTTCTAGGTTGAGGAACTAGCAATACAATAGATGCAAATAGTCAGGTAATAAGCAAGACAATAAACACAAATATAGAATAAGCAAGGGAACAAAGTCCTTTGATCACTCCCTTGATCACTATTTCTAAGGACTTATCAGGATGACCAAAATATCTGAGCCCACTTCTCTGTCCTAGTCTATAGTCATTTTCATGCCTGAAGCCTACTTCTTTGTTCTAGCCTAAGATGTATATTCCTCTCTGAAATTACTTCTTTGTTCTAGCCTAATATTTAGATTCCTGCCTGAAATTACTTCTTTGTTCTAGCCTAATGTCAGATTCCAGCCTGAAGCCCACTTCCTTGTCATTGGCCAATGTTAGATTCCTGCCAAGGAGCCCATTTCCTTGTCCTTAGCCAATGTCACACTCTTGCCAAGCAGCCCCAAAGGCTTCCCACATCTACCACTTTTTTATTTCATAAACAAGACTGAGCCTATCTTAGGTCATTCTGACAAGAATGCCTTCCTTACCCGTTGTGGAATATTCATTATCAAAAGCAATGCACTTCTGTCTTAGGTTGGTAAGGCTTTGTGTAGAATCTTACCTGACCTTGGCTTGCCATCCTGTTAATTTAACAAATTTGTCTGGGAGGGGGAGACATTTTCAGTTTCAAGTCATGCACTTTGGCTGCCACCATGTTGATGTTGTTAAAGACAAGCTTTCACACAATTGGCAGGAATAAAAGTATTCCCAGGAAAACAAGGACTATCATGACCAAGCTATATATGCCATTCTTGAAGCTTGATCAAAATAGAAATACTGACCACAGGCCATGAGTAATTTTATCAACAGTATCTGCTGCATCAACACTCAGCAGAGCAGCATTCTTTAAATTTATAAGCTCACTATGCAAAGTTGAAACATCCAGAGAGTTGTTAGTATTATGCCAAATACCCTGCAAGTATCTTTAAGCTTTTCCCTAATTATAATGACTATCATTGTAAATTTTAAAAGTAACACAAATCCAACAGTACATGGCATGACACTCGAGATGGTTCCTTACTCTTAAACCCTGAACCTCCTTTCAATAATTTGAATAGGATAAAGAGCATCAATCTGTTGTTCCAAATGTCTATCTAAACCATCTTGTATATACATGTTAGTAATATTTTTTGCTAAGTGATTAACAAAAATAGCTGTCTTAACTTCTTTTGTCAAAGCAATTATAGAAGCAGAATCCTTCTGTTTCTGTCCCACAGGTTGTCTCTGTATTTCCTCCTATGAGTATTTAGTTACTCCTTCTAAGAAGGACTGAAGCACCCACATTTGGTCTTCCTTCTTCATGAGCTTCATGTGGTCTGTGAGTTGAATCTTGGGTATTTTAAGGTTTGGGGCTAATATCTACTTATCAGTGAGTGAATACCCTGTGGGTTCTTTTGGAATTGGGTTACCTCACTCAGGATGGTATTTTCTAGTTCCATTCATTTACCTAAGAATTTCTTGAATTCATTATTTTTAATAGCTGAGTAATATTCCATTGTGTAAATGTACCACATTTTCTGGATCCATACCACTTTTGAAGGACATCTGAGTTCTTTCTACCTTCTGGATATTATAAATAAGGCTGCTATGAACATAGTGAAGCATATGTCTTTGTTATACGTTGGAGCATCTTCTGGGTATGTGCCCAGGAGTGGTATAGTTCGGTCCTCAGGTAATGCTATGTCCAATTTTCTGAGGAACCCCCAGACTGATTTCCAGAGTGGTTACACCAGCTTGCAATCCCACCAACAATGGAGGAGTGTTCCTCTTTCTCCACATCCTGGCCAGCATCTGCTATCACCTGAGTTTTTGATCTTAGCCATTCTGACTGGTGTGAGGTATAATCTCAGGGTTGTTTTGATTTGTATTTCCCTGATGACTAAGAATGTTGAATATTTCTTTAGGTGTTTCTTGTCCATTTGAATTTACTCAGTTGAGAATTCTTTGTTTAGCTCTGTACCCCATTTTTAATAGAGTTATTTGGTTGTCTGGAATCTAATTTCTTGAGTTCTTTGTATATATTGGATATTGGAGTAACAAAATACTCAAGGGAGCAAATACGGAGACAAATTTTGGGACAGAAACTCAAGGAGGGGATGTCTGGAGACTGTTCCACCTGGGTATCTATCTCATGTACAGTCACCAAAATAGACACTAATGTAACTGTCAGGAAGTGAAGCCTGATATAGCTGTCTCCTTAGAGGTCTGCCAGAGTCTGACATATTCAGAGGCAGATGCTCACAGCTAACCATTGAACTTATCATGGGGTTCCCAATGGAGGAGTTAGAGAGAAGACTGAAGGAGCTGAAAGGGTTTGTGGCCCCATGGGGAGAGCAACAATACCAACCAACTAGAGCTCCCAGGGTATAATCTACCAGCCTTGGAACACATAGGGAGGGACCCATAGCTCCAGCTCTATTTGAAGGGGAGGATGGCCTTGTGGGGCATAGGTGGGAGAAGAGGTCCTTGGTACCCTGAATGCTGGATGCTCCAGTGTGGGGGAATTCGAGGGTGGGTAGGTGGAGGCACACCCTCATAGAAGCAGGAGGAGGGGGTATAGAATAAGGCAGGGGTTGGGGGAGAATGGGGTAAGGGGATAACATCTGGAATGTAAATAAAATATCCAATATAAAAGAGAAAGGGAAAAAATGAGACTTAGGAGTAGTGGTATGAGCAGACTCTTTAATTACATTTAACATTTTAGCTTTTGTAAATAGATCATAAATATTAATGCTAAAGTGTTAAATGTTCGTAATTTTATTTTATGTCTCATTACTATCTAATTACACATCTAACGAATGCTTATTATGTACAAGTCTTATAGCAAAGTTATGCTATATTTTGTATTATTTTATTGCTCTCCTGATATCTATCATGAAATATTTTATTTTATGTCATTTCCAATATAATATGTTTACTGATTATTTGGGAATATCATGTATTGCACTCTTATCACACTTACTTGTCAGTCCTCCCAGGTACATCACTCCCCCGCCCCCCAAAAAAAGAAAAAATTAAAAAATACACTAAGTACAGTTTGTGTTGTCCATATACTCACTCGAGCATGGTCAAATGAAGAGGCCAGGTGGTTAGGGTAATAAACTGCTATCACTGAACATTTTAAACCAAGAGTGTACTTCTAATGGACTTTTGATATATCCTTCCACTTGGAATCACATGCATGCCAAGAACTAGATAGATAGCATTTGCCATATAAGCATAATATTTTAAAATTAAACATACTGGACATCATTCACTTTTTCTTCAGGTTTGCTTTAGTGCTCCATAAAGACTAGAAAACTTTTATAATCCTGGATAAAACAACTTTTCAATTGGGCTTCCTAAGTTGAGAAAATTTAGCATCCATTTTAAATTGCTTCTTGGGGTGAGAAAGAAGTAAACTGCAGAGTGAGCTGTCAGCATCTCCCTAGGATCTGAAGGAGCCTAACACATGCTTTCCACATTCTGACCTTTGCTGTCAATCACCATTCTCCAATAGCCCATTCTTCTTATACAATTATCATCTGTTCCCCAGACATCAACATTTGGATATAATTTTTACAGGCTGTCATTTATCATTATTTAGGGGGTAAAGAGACTGTAAAGCATTATTTAAAGTGGATATATCCTTTGCATTCCATATATTCTGTGCTTACAGTGAAGAAAATGTCTTCTTTTTTCATATCTACATACATTTTTAGTAACAGATATGCAAAATTTAAATAATAATTTACAGGAAAATTTATTTGATAGCTCTTCAGCTTCTAGAACAAGTAAGTTTTAAAACACTAAGCCACATAAAGTCTATCAGTTTATGTTCTAATATAAGCATGAACAAAATATGACTTTCTGTAATTTTATTAATTTATTCAATTATAAAGTTATTTGAAATGGAAAACATTTCTTGCACTAAATTAGTTATTTTAGAGTTTATTCCCATTACATGGTGTGAGAGGCCAGGCCTATGGACTTTTTCTGTTAAAAATTCTGTGAAATGTCAGGCATGATTTCAATTCACTACTAGTTTTCTCAGTGCCTTCACATGAATTTTGCTTTAAATCACCAAAGTTCTTATAACTTCAATATATTTTTGCATATAGAATAAATAAGTTGAAGACTCTTTATTAATGTTACAAGGACTTTTTATTGAGTTCTAGCATGTTTGGGAATAATGGGAAGTTACTTTTAATAATCCAACTGCTTCTGTATGCAGCTGTGCTCTCAGAGGAAGAATATGCTTTCCCATTATATCTGGAAGTGTTGTCATTCTTCTTCACTATTTATATTATTGGTCATATTTATTTATATAGCATTTTCTTCTTCAAAAAGCATGCATTTCCTAAACATTAGGTCATAGGTGGAAGGCTTTACAGAAAGAAGAATGAAGAAAGTCAAGGCAGAAAAAATCACAGATTGTCATAATATTAAAGAAAGGAGGGAAATTAAAAATTACTTCCATATTTTGTAGCTTAGGGATCTGAGCTTTACAGGTCAGTTGCTTAACTAAGAGCACACAGCAAGTTAAGGGCAAGGTTAAAACTAGAGCTTGAGTTTGCTGACTTCCATACTAGTTCATTTCCACTGAATCATTCTAAGAAAAGATTTACGAGAATAAGAACAAAGAAAAGAGGAGATAAAGGAATTGGCTTTGTACAGTTTGATGACACACTTTCTTTTTTTTCTGGATGCAATCAGCAGAGGTTTATTGGGGGAAAGTTGGCTAGCCAAGGTCAAAACTGCTCGTTCATGCAGGAACAGAATTTTGACAAAAGGCCAGCAAGCTGAGGGTTTTTTTTTTTTTTTAATAGCATGGGGTGGGGAAAGGAAGGAATTTTTACACAGTTACACATGATTGGTTGCATTTTTCACATGGTTACACATGATTGGTTGTTTTACAAATTTTGAACATAAGCAGGTTGTAACACTGGGAAAACCTCAAGGTGGGGGTATCCAAGAACAGTGGAAAGTTAGCTACTTCTTGGAACCATCCAGATAAAGTGCATCTTTCTCTGTGGTCAGGAATGTCTTCTTGCTTTGGGCTTTCCCCATCCTGAGGCTTGAGAAATGTTAATCCAGCAAGTGTCCTCTGATTCAGGGATAATGCCCTCCACCCGGAATGTATCCCGGGGCAGTGAAGGCCTGAAATCTTACATTCAGTTCCACTTTCTGGATCTTGCATTCTTTTGCTCAGGTCTAGGGTAAAGAAAAAGCCTGTATATATTTCATAAAATGGTCTTTATAATTTTTCACTCTACATCCCCACTTTTTCTGATTAGGTTATGTTTTAATCATAAAATCTCAATAATTAATAAGTCTATTCTCACCCCACTTTTTCTGATGTGGATCTTTAGAAAAGTTTAAACTCTAGTGTCATCATAATTATCATTTTCTTGACCTAAAGCTCGATATTGATGGCACAACACAAAAAGCTGAACAGCACCTATCCTTTCTCTAACAAAAGTTGTTAATCTATTTAAAATGTCAAACCAACTTTGCTGCACCTCTCTATCTTTCTGTTTCTGGTCTAACCTTAACATTCTTCTCTTAGAGCAGCACACATATCTCCTTCTTTAAGAAACAGCAAGTCTAATCCTCTTAGCAGCACCTGTCTCCACACCTGTGGCCACTCCTAGTCTCAATGTAACAGCTAGAGTCAAGGAAAATAGGCTCTCTGCAGAAGCGTCTAGGGTCCATCTCAAACTCACGTTCAAGAGTACCCGGAGGGTGGTAGTAAACCCGGGGAACTAGCTGGACAAGTATATAATAATCTTTGGCCTCATCTAAGACAGAAGTAGATATATAAAGGGTTAATCTTGAACTGCAAGCTCACCATTTTTATCAATCTTAGGCACTAAGTATCTGTTAGCAGGGGTCCTTGGGCTCTATTCTATTGGCTAGGGGTCTCTTTTTAAACACACTTTCAAAGTTGGCCTCTGACTTTTAACATATTTTGTGGCACATAGTTGTTTACATACACATGAAATCACATATATAATAAAGAGAAATTGCAAAAGGAACAAATCTATATAACTCTAGATTCACATTTCAATTTCAATCTTGGAATCAAAAGCTGTCATTTAACCTTGGGTGTACACACCCTAAGCCCCACCCTCTAAGGCAGCATTACCCTGTGCCTCTAGGATGGGATGTCTCAGGAGTCAAGGCCTACTGTTCTTTGGCCTTGTAGAATAGCAGATGACCTTGAGCTAAACAGCAGGAGGTTGTTCTGGATGTTCTCCAGTTGGCATCAGGCACAGGTGGTGTTGGTGAACTTCAAGGAGGTCAGATGGACAACAGCACCAGGAACAGTCTCTTAGTAGCCTGAAAAATCATTTCTCACACAAGAAGGGACATTCTGGGTGTGGAACAAGGACAAGGGACACTCTAGCCAGTGCCAGTTCCCGGGGGCAATTTAGTTTTAGGGTTCTGTATATTCTCTCTACCTGTCCTGAGCTTTGGAGACAGTATAAACAATGGAGCCTCTAATTAGTCTCTAATATCTCTGACAATTCCTGACTTACCTTAGAAACAAAAGTAAAACTGCTATCTGGTCTAATTACCTAGGACACTTGAAACCTCGGGAAGGTTCCTATTCTAAGCTGTTTTCTCCTAGGTATTTTCTTATTTACTCTAACCCTCTAAGTCTCATAAGCCTTTGCTTGTTGGCATATCTTACACTGTCTTATTATTTCTCTGGCCCAAAACCTGAGGTCCATTATATGCTTTAAAAACTCTTGGCTGCTTGGTTGCACTCATATCTTAAGAGTCCATCTGTGCATTTAGCCTGGTATGTTTTTTGTTTTCTGGGGAGTATGGTTCTCCCTTCTTGTGTGCACCATTGCCTCTTTTCCTCTAGAGAGTAGCTGGCAGGATGGCTAGCAATATGAGTTCTTTCTCTTACTCTGTGTTTTAAGTGAGGCCATCTCTTAGGCCCAAAACCGGGAAGGGCTCCTGTATCAAGCCACTTGATCTCTCTGATTATTGCCTCAGGCCACTGAGTCTCCTCCCTTCTGGTGTCCTGGGCAATGAATATTTACAGCTGCTGGGTTCATCAGGGTTTCCTCTCTTGGTATATAACCCTGCGGACATGGGCTGTGGCAAAAGCATACCTGCTGTCCATGCAGATGTTGATTTTCTTTTGGCCCCAAGTTCCAAGGTTGCTCTCTGCACTGATGATCCCAGAGGTGGGGAGGCAGCCTAGATGACATTTGTGTCCACCACAGTAGTGCTGGCTTGTCTCTGACCCAAATGGAGAAAACTGCTCCCATCTGTAAAGCAGGTTACCTTGGCTCCCCGCTGGAGTCAGTAGGAGAAGCCTTTCCTCTACCCGTGAGTTCTTGTCAGTTAGTTGCAGCCCATCGGCTAGGAAGTATATCTGGACCTCCATCCTGAGGAGTAAGTCTCAACCCGACAGAGGGTAGGAACAATCTAGGATAACCATAAATAAATGGATACCCAGCCCATCTCTTAGTCCACCATTTTCGGGTCGTCCATGAATACATTTTGGCACATTGGCCTGGAGGAGGACCTTGTGTCTATCAAGAGTTGGGTGGCTCCAAGCCACCCCATCTATGTCAATAGCTGTCTTCACACAGAGCTAATATCTTTGCCATTTCGGGTGTTTTTCAAGGCCTGGGATTTCCTGGCCCTGGCTTCTATTTGTTAGGGCCCTCATGGACCACAAAGCGGGCTCCTTTACTTGCAAGATGACACACTTTCAATAAAAGCATTGCATAGCCCATCTTAGGGACACTTTGAAGCTGATATGGCAATCCATTCGCACAGATTTTTTTTACATTGTAACATGGGAGAGATGTAGAAAAACAATGATCTAAAAAAAACCTCTAATTACTACAAAACAATGCAAAGCATAGGTTATTTACATAAAATGGTTATAGTTAAATATCCCATATGATACAGTAGTATGGCACAATAATCTATTACCTAAGCCATTTCTAGGGGAATACTGTCTTTTAAAAAGAATTTCATACATGTATACAATGCACTTTTATCATATCCATCCCTTCCTTTCTCTCAATGCTCTCCTCTCCTCTCTCTAAAATCCATATCTTCTTTTCATGCACATCTATCTATCTATCTATCTATCTATCTATCTATCTATCTTCTATCTTTCTAACATACTGAGTCCAATTAATGTTTCCCATATTTACATGGCTATAAAAGGCTGGCTCACTGGGGCATGGGCAACCTACTTCCATAGAACTCATCTCTGAAAAAAAAGAAAAAATATGCTGACTCTCTTTTTTCTCAGCAGCTCCCAAAACCATGTAGCTCTGTCTCTTAGGGAGTTTATTGCAACTTATGAAGGAAAGAGTGTATTCCACTTATATTTCTGCATCACAGTTCATTACTGAAGTCAGAAACTCAAAGGGAACAGGAAACTGGACACAAGAACTGATGTAGGAGGCTATGAGGAGTGCTGCTCCTCAGGCCTTACTCATAGTACTTTAATATAGTACCCAGGACCACCATCTCAGGGCTGGCACTTTCCCCAGTAAGCTGGACTTTCCAACACCAATCATCAATCAAGAGAACGCTCTGCAAGCTTGCCCATATTCACATGTGGAACAATCTGGTGGAGACATTTTCTTAATGGAGGTCTCCTAGTCTCAACAGATTCAAGTTGTATTGAGTTAACATAAACAACATTCCTTCTTTAAAGAATTTACTATTTGCAGTGAAACTACTACTGTAATTATGACAAATGGAACAGACATGATCTTCCCTTCTGGGATACAACATACTAGAGAAGTGATAGGAAACATCATGTTTGCCCTTCACATAGCTTTTATAGCTTTCCATATACACTTGACAGGCCCAAATTGGAATCCAGCTCAAGGGGAGGCCTCAAGGCCTGACACTATTACTGAGGCCACTATTATTGTGTGCTTACAGACAGGAGCCTAGCATGGCTGTCCTTGGAGAGGTTAACAAGTAGCTGAAAGAGACAGATGCAGATACTTACATCCAACCAATGGACAGAAGATGGGGACCCCTGTGGTTGAATTAGGGAAAGGCTGGAAGAAGCTGAGGAGGAGGGTGACCCAATAGGAAGACTAGCAGTCTCAACCAACCTGGACCCCCAGGATCTCTCGGACACTGAGCTACCAACCAGGCAGCATACATCAGCTGATATGAGGCCCCTAAACATATATAGCAGAATACTGCCTGGTCTGGCCTCAATGAGATAAGATGCACCTAACCCTGGAGAAACTTGAGGCCCCAAGGAGTGGGGAGGTCTGGTGGGTTAGGGGTTGGGTGGGGATATATTCTTGGAGATGGGGGGCGGGGAGGAATGGGATGAGGAACTCTCAGAGGGTGGACCAGGAGGGGGATAATGACTGGACAGTAAAAAATATTAAATAATAAAACAAAACAAAACATAAAACAGACATATTGTTCAGTGGAACAGAAGAACCAGTTTTATTTTTTTATTTTATTTTTATTTTTATTTTTTATTGGTTATATTATTTATTTATATTTCAAATGTTGTCGCCTTCCCTCTTTTCCCTCCTCAACCCCCCTATCCTATCCCCTCCCCCTGCCTCTATGAGGGTACTACCCCACCCAACCACCCATTCCCAACTCGCTGCCCTAGCATCATCTTATGCTGGGGCACCGAGCCTCCACAGGACCAAGGGCCTTCCCCCTCACCCCCTGCCCCCAGTGATCCCAGACAAGGCCATCCTCTGGTACATATGCAGCTGGAGCCATGGGTCCCTCCATGTGTACTCTTTGGTTGGTGGTTTAGTCCCTGGAAGCTCTGCGGGGGGGGGGGGGTGCAGTTAGTTGATATTGCTATTCTTTCTATGGGGTTGCAATCCCCATTCAGCTCCTTTAGTCCTTCCCCTAATTCTTCCATTGGGGTCCCTGTGCTCAGTCCAATAGTTGGCTGTGATCATCAGCATGTGTATTGCTCAGGCTCTGCCAGAGCCTCTAAGAGGACAGCTATGCCAGGCTCCTGTCAGCAAGTGCTTCTTGGCATCAGCAATAGTGTCTGGGTTTGGTGTCTGCAGATGGGATAGATCATTAGGTGGTGCAGTATCTGGATGGCCTTTCCTTCAGTTTCTGCTCCACTCTTTGCCCTTGCAATTCCTTTAGACAGGAATAATTCTGGGTTAAAATTTTTGTGATGGTTAGGTGGCCCCATGTCTCTACTGGGGTTTGTGCCTATCCACTGGTTATGCTCTCTACAGGTTCTATCTTGCCTTTGTTGGGTATTTTGGTTAATGTCGTCCATGTTGGGTCTTGGGAACCTCTTGCTTCCCTGCCATCTGGAACTTTCTAGTGGGTACACCTGTTTCTCATCCCCCATGGCTACATATTTCTATTCAATTTTCTAATCCTCTGTACTTCTCTCTTGTCTCTTCCCACACCTGATCCTGGCCCTCCTTTTTTTCCTCCCCCTCCTCTGTCTTTCCCAGGTCCCTCCCTATCTGTACCTCCTATGATTATTTTGTTCCCCTTTCTAAGTAGGACTGAAGCACCTATACGTTGGTCTTCTTTCTTCTTGAGCATCATATGGTCTGTGAGTTATATTGTGGATATTCTAAGCTTTTGAGCTAATATCCACTTATAAGTGAGTACATACCATGTGTGTTCTTTTGTGTCTGGATTACATCACTCAGGTTGATATTTTCTAGTTATATCCACTTGCTGGCAAATTTCATGAAGTCATTGGTTTTAATAGCTGAGTAGTACTCCATTGTGTAAATTTACCACATTTTCTGTATCCACTCCTCCATTGAGGAATATCTGGGTTGTTTCCAGCTTCCGGCTACTATAAATAAGGCTGCTATGAACATAGTGAAGAATGTGTCCTTGTTATATGCTGGAGCTATATGCACAGGAGTTGTAAATGCATGTGATTTCATCTGCCTAATATGAGAAAGAATGGCAAAAACATATACTGGAGGAAAGGTAACCTTTTTAACAAATGGTGCTAAGAAAACTGGATGTCTACATGTTATTTGTGCACAAAAACTTGAAATGGATCAAAGATATCAAAGTGATACTGCTAGAAGAAAACATAGGCAGGATCCTACAAGATATAGGTACAAAAAGTAAATGATTTTCTGAATAATATTCCACTATTCAGTAATTAAGGCCCATAACTGACAAATGGAATTTTATAAAACAAAAAAGTTTCTGTATGGCAAGGGAAACTATCAATTGGGTAAATAGAAAGTTCACAGAGTGTGTAAAAATCATTTTCTAGCTCTATATCTGATAGAGGACTAATAACTAGAATACAGAGTCAAGTAAACAAGCAAACCCAGTTTAAAATGAACTTTGAAGGTTAATTAATGTTATAATGAATGAGAGGATCCAAACTCAGAAAGATGAATGGCACATGTTCTCTCTCATCTTCGGTTCTTAGTTCTACATTTCCAGATATGAGTATGTAACCTGTGGTAGCCACAAACCCAAGGAAACTAAAATCAGATCACAGGGCAATGGAGTAAGTATTTTTAACTCATGAGCCATCTTTTCAGCCCCGTTTTAATTTTAAATATTTATTTATGATACAGTCTTACTATATAGCTTCACTATGTAGGTCAGGCTAACCTCAAACTCATAAGCTTTGTGCTTCAGTCTCCAAAGCATTGTAAGTATAGGTCTATGTCTCTATGCCTGTATGATTGTATTTTTGTTATATTTACCCCTAAGCTTCCAATATTATCTCCAAATTGATGTGATAAAAAATTATGTGTCTAATGATATGAAAGTAGACAGCGGAAATATTGTGGGCTTTGAAAACCTACTACTTACAGACTGGCTAAAATACAATTTGATATAAAAAGTGTTCTGATCATAGAAATCCTGCATGAGTGGACAATGTTTCCTCAAGAAGAAAAGGCTTATTAAGTTAATATATCAGTGTCATACTTGGATACTTCCTTATAAGTCATTTGTTAAGGAGGCCCTAGAATTCATTTCTACTCCCAACAACACAGGCTAATGCTCTTTCTCTTTCTGCAGATTAAAACTACACATCAAGAACCTATTGTTGAAGAGATCACACACTTGGGCTCAAGGGAGAGGGAGAAGGAAAGGAAGGAGAGGAGGGGAGGAGAGGGAGAGATGGAGATGGAGACAGAGGAAGACGTCAATCTCAAACTGACTTGGAAACTTTCTCTCAGCTTACTAGTTTTCATAATGCTGAACAATGCTATGCAGACTGCCGAAGGTGGGAAAATAATCAGCCCAATTACCCTGTGGTAAGCCCTGAGTTCTGGAATACTGATCTTCAAGGCAAGATCTTCCCACTGTTGAAATAATGACTTAAAGATTATAGGGATTATCAACATTTCTGATGGTATTTCAGGCCTGATCCATGGGCAAGGATTCATGCCTGGTACTATAAAGCTGATGGGCCCTAGTTGGGATCCTACTACTGTTGTTTTGCTAAATGGACACATTATCAAGTTACTTTCTAAATATTTATGCTTATACCCATATATTAGTGCTACTCTCAGCCTTGATTAGAGAAGCTTCTTCTGTAGTGAGTAACAATTGAGTCTCATATTTGTGTATATGTGACTTTTTAATGTTCATCCCTACATAGCATATGTATATCTTTCCCCAAAGACTAAGGGAACATCACAGAAGAGAAGGTAGAATGAATGGAAGTACCAGATGGCAAGGACTAGTGCTATGAAACACTGTCTTCTGAACATGACAAGGGCATTCACTAATGAATACACAAAAGCTAGACTTTCTTGTACAGAATCAAGTCAACAATAGAGCAGGCAGCCCAAATTGGACTCAGTATACTATGGAAAGGTCGGGGGAGGGGAGGGATATGAAAGTTGCCAAGGGGTTGTTTTATGGGTTTCCCTGAAGAGGAAGTTGGTTGAAGTTGAGGATGAATATGGTCAAAGTATATTGTATATCAGTATGAAACTGTCATAGAGTAAACTTTCAGAGTGCTGGAAATATTTTAAAAGCCTGAACAGCTGTGTCCGTTTTATTATAGGCATTCAAAGTACCTGTCCTATAGACTCAGTGACCCATTATGGTCATTTCTCTTTTAAAAGCTTATCTATCTATCAATGAATGAATCAATCTATCTATCTGCCTACTGTCCTATTTATTGTGTGTGTGCATGTATATGTGTATACATATGTATACACATATACATATACATACATATGTATATACATATGTGTACACATATGTATATACATATGTATATACATATATATACACATATACATGCACACATGTGTCATGCACACATATGTAGGTCTGAGAACAACTTATAGGAATCATATCTCTTCTTATACCATGTAGGTTCTAAGAATCATACACAGTTGTCAGGCTTGGAGGCTAGGTCCCTTACCTGCTGAACCATCTTTTTTGCCCTCATTAAGTCCATTTTATGGAGTTCAGTTGAATCATTCTAGATTCATATCCTCATAATCTACCCCCTCTCTTATGTGACTATATGGTTATACATAGCAAAATGTCACTGTTATAGGTATAAAATAATACAGATTTTCATATGATATATTCCTGTATTTACCTGGGTGATCCCAATTAATTCATGTTTCCTTCAAGGCTGGATTTTCTGAGATGCTGTCAGAATGAGATATGATTAAAGAATAATAGCAAGAGATATGATATGGATGTATTTAAAGGTAGTAGATGAACCCTGGGCCAAGCCATTAATTAAAGGTAGCCTCTAGAAGCTTATGAAAGCAAGAAACAGACTATCACCTAGAACTTCCAGAAGGGAACACTTATCTTGATTTTGGCCCGATGAGGCCCATGCCAGATTTCTGTCCCACAGAAATTGACAGTTTCAGAGAGAACCTATATTAGGAAAATATTCTTAACCCTTTGAATTCCTATCAAACCAGATCTACTTTCTACTTCAAAATATTTTGACTACACCAAAAGTCAGTAAAAAGCTGTTCACATTCTCAAAGAAGCAGGGTGGTCTTTGACCTTCTCTTGCCTTTCCTTGTTCAGCTTTAAATAAGTTTTTTTTAATGGCACACTCATTGAGCATAGTCAATTGAGAATTAAATTGAGGATTTTCTTTCCTCTCCATTTCAAAAGGTCAGCTTCACTAGAATCTCTGTTTTGTCTTTAGTACATGTCTTTATAATCTATTGAGGAAATTTGCTTTTAAGAATTTTCAGTACAACTAAAAAGAGACACCTTAAAAGAAGAATGCTTAAGTTTTTCAAGTTGCCTCTGTTGCTACACTGAGCCAAGAGGTTCGTTCAGTCCTGCTGAAACACATATACCACCACTATTGTAAACTATATTTGAGGGATTGTGGAAGATCCTTCCTCACCAGCAAGTATGGGTACAGATTTAGAGAGATAGCTCCAAATTGGGTGATTTCTCTAGATGTCTGTTGAACTGCAAGCACTTTCCTCACCTTAACATCTCACTGTGCAAGAATCTCTTCTTCCCTTCACTGGCCATCACAATCTCCCCTGATTTAGACCTTGCAATTTCCTCCAAGGTTTAACAACTAATTGGTGCACAGGCAAAAGCTTATAATCGCCATCTACTGGTCAGAGGATTTTAGTACAGGCTAGGGCTGCGAGTGAGCTTGTTTATTTAAGTTCACCCCTGTGAGCTGATTCTATCTTTTGATTTCCTAGCTCAAAGTGTTTCCTGAAAAAGGTAGACTTGCAGCTTGTCAAAGTTTCTTTGCATAGCATATGCATCTGGGGAGTTTTAACTACAGTTATCAAGTTATAATTTTAGTAAGCCTCTTTGAGAGGCGAGGGAATTAAGGCACTTCACCAAAGTGATTTTCCCATAGAAAGAATTTAATGGGTATGTCTGAGTAAATGATTTTTGAACTGTCCCCTTGACTCAGGAGAAAACATTCCCTCTTTGCCTTCATCAGTACCAACTATCTATCCAGATAACTGTGTAAAGCAATGCATGTCTACAATTTCTTGCTCTCTGATTCATTCTCCAATTCGCTGCTAGGTTAATTTTCCTGAAGTTGAGTTTATTGTTGATATTAAAACATTTTAAAAAGTCTCCATTGACTCCATGAACTCGTACATTAAAGTTCTATTTTTTCTTTGACTTTCCCATATCTTCCTTCTTAAATCTGAATGTTTCCTAATTTGCTCATATCATGTCTTATGTGTAACTTTCACAGTCAAAAGAAATTATTGATTTCCCAAACATGTTCATGTACCTTTGATTCAGAATTGAATTCCACTTTCTGTTCTATACTTTGCAAAGCTGGTCCTTTTCCCATGCTTATGAATCAACTGCCTTTCCTCTTTAAGCCTGGTTTGTCAGCCTCAGAAGCCCTGATTCTCTTATTTTCTATTAATAGTTCTTTTTTTTCTTAAATTATTTCATTTATTTACATCCCAAATGTTGCCCCTGCCAGTCCCCACTCCCAGAGTTTTTCCCATGTTTTCTACTTTGTATCTTATTTGTTTATATACACTGTTACTCCTCCTACCATATTGTGAACTTCACAATTACAATAGCAAATATGAATATTTATTGCACAGTAGTAGCAGGTTAGAAATTTTTCCAGAGCAATATAGGGTTTACTATGTAGTAGTGCCCAGATAAGGATAGTTTACTATAAGTTAATATAAGGATATTACTTCTATTGTTGTTTCTGCTCATTTAAAACACTCTCAAATATGCACTCTTGTTTCAATAAATTAGTTTTAGAAGTCCTATTGTCCAAGTCATTCCTTCACTTAATTGTTTTCAAATTTCATTTTATGTAATTATATTCTTTTGAAAAAAACAATTGGAAAAAAGTAAAAATCAGCCATTCTAGAAATTCAATTTTTACCACTTCACAGGTATGTGATTTGGGGTATATTAATCTTTGTCTGCTTCAGTTTCCTCATCTACATAGTGGAGATTTATAATATATCTGTTTCACAGGATCTTTGTGATGATCTAAATTAATATAAATACATATAACAAAATCTGAAGCAGTAAACATTATAAATCTGGTGGTTGTAGTTATTTATAGAATAAACAGGAATTGAAACACAGTTCCTTATTCAATAAAAAACCTCTGTGAAGTAAGTATTATTATTATTCTGTTTGTCTTGCTAGCAGGAAGACAAAAGTTCAAGAAAGTTACTATTTTAAGATCATACTGCTAGTAAGGCCAGAATAAAATGCACATCTATGTATACACAGAGCACACTAGAAATCTGGAGAGCTAAGAACATCTGTAAATCATGAGGACCTCAGTCTTAATGGATAAATTTATACCAAAGCATCTGCATCTACAAGTCAGGGAATATTGTGGAAGATGGGGCCAGTAGATTGTAAGCCAGAACCCCAGGAAGTTTGTTATGAAACAGCCTCTCCTAAAATGGCTGTAAAAATGAGATCAGAACAGTGGAACTATCAAAAGACAATTTAACATACAAGTTGAGAAATGACATGGGGTCTCAACCTAGACAAAAAAACCATAGGCAACTATTGACTGCTGGGAAGAGAATTAGACTCATCGAGGGATGAACCTCCTTACTGGTTGTCCAATGCAGAATGGTCAGCCCTGAAACCATATATACTCAAACAAACAAACAAAACAAACCCAGCACTTTATATATGTATTTGTGAATACACACATATGTAACAATAATAATTTTTAAAATGGTATCAATTTGAGATGGGAGGACCTCAGGAACAGTTAGAGGAAGATTAGCTAGGAGGGGATAATCATGTCTTTCTATTTCAATTAAAAATATAGGAACTCCACAGGAAGACCAACAGAGTCAACTAACCTAGTACCTTGGGGCTCTCAGAGTCTGAACCATCAACCAAAGAACAGACATGGGCTGGACCTAGGCCTCCCTGAAAATATGTAGCAGATGTATAGCTTGCTCTTCATATGGGTCCCAAACAACTGGAGCAGGTGTGGGGGAGGGCTATCCTAAAAGCTATTGTCTGTCAGTGGGATATGTTCTTTTATCTAGGCTGCCTTGTCTGGCTTCAGTGGGAAACAAAGTGCCTAGTGATGATTACGTGTATACCTGCTGTATGTATGGAGGACTGAAGACACTTACAAAAAACTCAGACTTATTCCTGACTTTCAATAACTAATGAGCATACTAATCTGAGTCTCTATCTTTATTATTTTCCTCCCCATCAAATTAACAATAAAAGATCAAGATGGGAATTCTCACAGTTGTCAAATATCCTGCTCACTGTTTTGACATTCATGTGGTGTTTTAATCATATATGCTTTTTAGGAGTCAATGACTTTCCTCTTTGGTCCCTTAACAAAATATAAATGACAAATTCGGCAGGAATTTCAATATCCATATATTGATCAGATCAAGTTCTTAAGAAGTGATAGTCAGAAAATGCATAAACAAATCTCTCCTAGGAAGCAGTCCAGAGGGAGAGAGTATAAGAGAGGGTAACAGATGGGATAAACATTATCAGAATACAGAACCTACAAATATAAAAAGGTCACAATGAAATGCATTAGTTTATACAATTAATATGTATCAATAAAAATCAAAGTATCTTTCAATAGAGTGAAAATAAGCAGGCTCTTCAAAAATGAAATGACCTGAGCTCAGTAGGTAAAATTTGGTAGAACTTAAGAAATAGTTTGCCATAGTCTGTTTGGTCTTTTATTTTCCCCGTTCTCTCTCTCTCTCTCTCTCTCTCTCTCTCTCTCTCTCTCTCTCTCTCTCTCTCTCTCTCTCTTCTCTTCTCTTCTCTTCTCTTCTCTCTCTCCCCCTCTCCCTCCCTCCCTCCATCTGTCTCTCTCTGTCTCTCTGTCTGTGTGTCTCTCTGTCATACTTTTCAAAACACCAGTAGTCCCAAGCTTTGACTTTCCTGATTTGTCAGTTAAAAAACAGCCTTAAAGTTCTTAAAAATTATTCTGGACAAGATTTGGGGTAACCAATATTTCTATTAATAGCATATGGGCCTCATCATATGGTTTTCTTCTCAGGTATGTGCAATTACATTGCGATGAAACAGAGGTCAAAGCAGGTTTTATTTTCCTGTGAGTTCTTTTAAAAAGGTGGGTGGAATCAAGGTGGTGGTGATAGATAATTCTCATACAAATTAGCCACCTTAAAGAGAGAAAAACTTTTATTTATTTATTTATTTATTTATTTATTTTTATATTTTATTTACATTTCAGATGCCATCCCCTTTCCCCATTTCCCCTCCCTAGAAAATCCCTATCCCATGCCCCCTTTTCCTTTTTGCTTTTATACATTTTTAAAAATGTTAATCATAGGCTTTATAAGTTTGGTAATGCTCAATCAGAAGTGTAACCCAATACCCAACCTAGATATATAAACTATCTTTGACTGGTGGAGACCTGTGAACATCTGCCTCCATGTCTCCCTCTCTTTCTCTTTCTTTCTCTCTCTCATCACCTAGCTTCACCCTTCTTGTTAAAATAAAACTTTTCTCTCAAAATACAGTTAGAGCATAATTATTCCTAATTGTACCAGTGAGGTACAAGATAGTCCTAATACCCAGTCCAGCATTTTGTTGACTAACCAGAACCTCTGTCATCTCTCCTAACTAAAGCACTTAGTTTTGAACCTGGCTTTTTTTTTCTTGGCTTTAGAATGAATGTCAGCTGAAATCCATCCACTCAGATCTTTTCTCTCAAAGTAAATAGCCAGGATTGGCTATGAGACTATAGGTCTTCAACCCCGTCAGAAATCCAGAATGACTGAGTTAACTGAAGTTATGGGAAGCACTAAACATAGCTTCTAAAACTTAGCCAATTTATAGAGACCGCTGAACACCTGGACACTCCCTATACTACAGAACGTTGGAGCATCTGATTTTCAGCCTTCTGGCCCAGAATCATCTGACAGACCTTAGTGATGCAGAATTATTAAGGGCTGATTACTCTGTGTAGGCAGATATAATCAGTCGACTATTCTGCAAGTGTGTCCTTTTCTGGACAGTAATTTGTCTGTAGATGGAAAGAGGCAATTCTTGCCTAGTGTCTGTCTCACCACAGCTGGAGTAACTCCAAAGATGCTCAATTTCTTCTTAGGATCCAAGACACGAAGATGTCAGGAGCAGACAGGTCTCTAATCAAAATGAACATTAATATAGACATATTTGTAACATGAATTCTATGGACTTCTGACGTTTTGAAAACCAACTATCCATGTAAGGTAACCTGGACTGTTGTCTGTTAACTCTTTTCAGCTGTTTCTAAATAAAATATGGAAAACACCCTACGAATAAATTCAAAGCCATGAATTTGCTATAGTCCCTCAACTCAAGGGCTAACGGTCCCAAATCAGTTAAAAAAGTTAAAGAGGGACTGGGACTAAGCCTTGTATTCCTAAATGTGTTATACAGGCACAATGCCCATGAGAGTATCAATATTCATCTCACTTTTATATCACTAAGAAGCTCATACCAATGAAAACCTTAAATTTGAAATCAAAGTAAATTTGTACCATTTAAGAAATTATAACTTCATCTTGATATTAGTTATGCAGATTTCTACCAATAGGTTATGGCTATGCAATAAGTCCTACCTAATCCTCCCTGTTCCAACAAACCACTACTTTTCCCTAGAAAGACAGCCCAATATTAACCACCTTAGTCCCCAACCCCAGGGAATAGGGGTGCTGACTCTTCTTTAACTTCCTCAAGCTGATTACTGGCATTGAGGTATTAGAAGAGGGGTGGGGAGAAGAGTAAATTGATAAGCCTCTGATGCTGTGTCTTCACTGAATCCAGATGGACTTACAGGACATGGGAGGTTTGGGCAGGTCTGCTCAGTATGCTTGATGAGTAGATACACCAAGGCTGTGTATTCTGCAATATACAATTCTCAGAACAAGTTTTAGTATCATGAAAAAAATTTTTTTCCTAGAAGGTTGACATATTTTAAAAGATGTTGGTTCTAGCATCTTTTTTCCCTTTTTAAAAATTGGTTGTAATATTTATATTTCAAATTTTATCCCCTTATCCCATTCCCCCCACCACCCAGGAACCCCTTATCCCATCTCCCCTCCTTGTGCTTTATGAGGGTGTGATTTTCCAGTTTCTGTGATGCTATTTCCATTAACATAAATTGCCTCCTAAATTTCTAAATCCTTTCTTTTGTGTTATTAAATCTCCTATTTTTTTCTCTTTTTTCTCCCTTTTCCCCCTTTTCATCTCTTTTTTTAAAAATTGGGTATTATATTTACCTTTCAGATTTTATCCCCTTATCCCGCTTCCTCCCACCACCCAGAAACCTCCTTTCCCATCACCCCCTGCTCATGCTTCTATGAGGCAGTGCCCAAACCTACCCCCCCACTACCCCATCCCCACCCTCAGATCCCCCCCCCACTCTGTGTTCATTTTTTATGGGACCAAGAAACTCCTCTCCCACCTATGCCAGACAAGGCCATTCTCCCCTACATATACTGCTGGAGTCATGGGTTCCTCCCTATGTGCTCCCAGGCTGGTGGTTTAGACCCTGGGGGGCTCTGGTTGTTTGGTGTTGTTGCTTTCCACCTGGGGTTACAAACCCTTTCTGCTCTTTCAGTCTTCTCTCTAAGTTCTCCATTGGGAAACCCTTGATCATATCAGTGGTTAGCTGTGAGCATCGTCCTCTGAATGTGTTAGTCTTTGGTAGACCTCTAAGGAGACAGCTATATCATATTCTTGACAGCATGCACTTCCAGCCATCCACATCAGTGTCTAGCTTAGGTGACTGTACATGGGGTGAATACCCAGGTGGAATGGTCTCCTGATGGCTCCTCCTTCAGTTTCTGTCCCATGTTTTGTTCCTATATTTGCTCCCTTGAGCATTTTTGTTACTCGTTTTAAGTAGAACTGAGGCATTGCCTCTTGGTCTTCCTTCTTCATGAGCTTCATGTGGTTTACATGTTGAGTCTTCGCTATTCCAAGCTTTTGGGCTAACATCCGCTTAACAGTGAGTAAATACCATGTGTGTTCTTCTGTGATTGGGTTAACTCACTCAGGATGATACTTTTTAGATCCATACGTTTACCTAAAAGTTTCTCAAATTCATTATTTTTAATAGCTGAGTAATACTCCATTGTGTAGATGTACCACATTTTTTGTATCCATTCCTTTGTTGAGGGACATCTTGGTTCTTTCCAGCTTCTGGCTATTATACATAAGGCTGCTATGAACATAGTGGAACATATGTCCTTGTTATATGTTGGAGCATCATCTGGGTATATGCCCAGGAGTGGTATAGCTGGATCCTCAGGTAATGCTATGTCCAGTTTTCTGAGGAAACACCAAACTGATTTCCAGAGTGGTTGTACCAGCTTGCAATCCTACCAACAATGGAGGAGTGTTCCTCTTTCTCCGCATCCTCGCCAGCATCTACTATCACCTGAGTTTTTGATCTTAGCCATTCTGTCTGGTGTGAGATGTACCCCATTTTTTAATGGGGTTATTTTGTTGTTTGGCGTCTAATTTCTTGAGTTCTTTGTATAACTTGGATATTAGCCCTCTATTGGTTGTAGGATTAGTTAAGATCTTTTCCCAATCTGTTGGTTGCCGTTTTGTCTTATTGACAATATCCTTTGCCTTACAGAAGCTTTGCAATTTTATGAGGTCCCGTTTGTCAATTCTTGATCTTAGAGCATAAGCCATTGGTGTTCTGTTCAGGAACTTTTCCCCTGTGCCTAGGTATTCGAGGGTCTTTCCCACCTTCTCTTCTATTAGTTTCAGTGTATCTGCTTTTAAGTGAAGATCTTTTATCCACTTGGATTTGAGCTTTGTACAAGGAGATATGAATGGATTGATTTGCTTCCTTCTACATGTTGACCTCCAGCTGAACCAGCACCATTTGCTGAAAACACTGTCCTTTTTCCACTGGATGGTTTTTAGCTCCTTTGTCAAAGATCAAGTGACCATAGGTATGTGGGCTCATTTCTGGATCTTCAGTTCTACTCCATTGATCTTCATGCCTGTCTCTGTACCAATAGCATGCAGTTTTTATTAATGTTGCCCTGTAGTATATGTTGAGGTCAGGGATGGTGATTCCCCCAGAAGTTCTTTTGTTGTTGAGAATAGTTCTCGCTATCCTGGGTTTTTTGTTGTTCCAAATAAATTTGCAAATTGCTCTTTCTATCTCTATGAAGAATTGATTTGGAATTTTGATGGGGAATGCATTGAATCTATAGATTGCTTTTGGCAAGATGGCCATTTTTACTAAATTAATCCTGCTAATCCAGGAGCATGGGAGATCTTTCCATCTTCTGAGATCTTCTTCTATTTCTTTCTTCAGAGACTTGAAGTTCTTGTCATACAGATCTTTCACTTGCTTGGTTAGATTCACTCCAAGATATTTTATATTATTTGTAACTATTGTGAATGGTGTCATTTCCCTAATTTCATTCTCAGCCTGTTTATCTTTTGCATATAGGAAGGCTACTGATTTGTTTGAGTTGATTTTATATCCAGCCACTTTACTGAAGTTGTTTATCAGGTTTAGGAGTTCTCTGGTGGAAGTTTTAGGGTCACTTAAGTATATTATCATATCATCTGCAAATAGTGTAATTTTTGACTTCTTCCTTTCATATTTGTATCTTTTTGACTTTCTTTTGTTGTCTAATTGCTCTGGCTAGAACTTCCAGTACTTTATTGAATAGGTAGTGTGAGAGTGGGCAGCCTTGTCTAATCCCTGATCTTAGTGGGATTGCTTCAAGTTTCTCTCCATTTAATTTGATGTTGGCTACTGCCTTGCTGGATATTGCTTTTACTATGTTTAGTATCCGGGCCTGAGAGAATACTTTTAAATGATCAATTATCTACTGGAACAGCAAAAGAAAACATACAATCATTTGTGTGTGTGTGTGTGTGTGTGTGTGTGTACATATGTGTTTCCCAGCACCAGCAGAAAGACGGCAAGCAGATGTTGACCTTCACAGGTCTAAGCTAGATGGATTTCATGATGGTTCTACTTCTGTGTGTCTCACATTAATCTACTACCTGACATTAATCAACGTTTGGAAGCACCCTGTATCAGTACTGCATAATTCAGTTTGGTGATTTACTGTCTGATTCTTTCAGCTCTTGTTTTCCTTTTGTTTGTGTTTCCCATGGGGTTGCAGAGGTCAGTAACCTCGGGAGCTATGAGTAGCAGTCACTCCAGTTTCCATTTGTTGCTGTCAGTCCTTGGCTGCCAGTCAACACAGACATGCAAGATGTTTCTGCTCACCCACATGAAGATGGTAATTGATTTGTAGAAGCACTATTTTCAGTTCTGTTTAGATCACCTACTAATGTTTCTACTTACCGTTGAAGAAATTTCAACTAACACACCACACGTGTGACAAATATAGTTACCAGCTGTCTTGAAATCTCTAGACTCTTCTGACCCTGACTACTCAACATCCTCTCAGATACTGGGAAAACTGTTTCAAGTTTTTCTTTTTTGCTCAGTTTTATTTCTTTCACCCATCTTATAGAAAAATTATTCAATATGTGCATCAGAGAAGTATATATTAATTGCTCAAAGTAGGGAAATATCGAGTTCCTGTCTAGTGAAAGCAAACCAAAACTCTAAAAACTTAATGACTGCCACATTATCTTCAAACGGTGGACTAAACAATGTGTGTCTGATCAATGATCTACATACTCCATGTTTTCTGGTTGCTTTTAAAAGAACTTTATAAAACTGTTTCCTATTTCCAAGGTTCTTTACAAAGAATTAAGGTGATATATATATATATATATATATATATATATATATATATATTCATTCTCCAATTAGATTTTGAAACAAAATTACATTGGAAAACCTACATGTGTTGACTACTACATTTGAAATACTTCCTTCAAAAAGGAAGGGAGTGATTGAACACTGTTCACAAACAGCAGCCTGTGCATCTTCTGGGCAGACAAATGTAACATTAATAATACTTAAGAGAAAGGGAAGATTGAAAACCAATTATGACTCAGTGGCTTCACTAATGCAGCTCACCACATTTTATCACTTCCTGTTGGCCAACATACATGGAATATCATATATTTGCAATAGTAAGATGCACTGTAAATGAGGTGAAGGTGGAAATCACATTTGCTGCATTTGTTTAAGGCACTTAGCAAAGCTTTCACCTGAGTTATTTTGTCAAAAAAGCTGAGTTTAAGGAGAAACACACCATCACTATTTTCACTAAAATCTTAAGATTAGTTGTTCCTTAGTCATAAGCTAAAAGAAATGTAAGTTCAGATGGCATAATACACAATTCCAAAGGAAAGAACAAAATGTCTGAACCATAGGGTTTCTGTCTCAGCTCTCTCAGTTTTCAGCTGTATGGCCCTGGGCCAAGGAAATGTAACTTGTTGCTATAGACAGTTCTGGAAGATAAAGATAGAAATCTGACACTTTTTCTCTTTAAGATAAAGTAAAACCTTTGTAAGAATCAATTAAGTTTCTGTTTTCCTTACTGAACCACTTGAGGGATCCTTCAAATTATGAAGCTTTGTCTCTAAATATTTTAGTGTGTATTTCCAAAGAATAACCACAGAATCTTATAAAACAATGATAAAGTTACCACACTCAGGATGTGTACCATTGATATCATCCTATTATTTCATGTACAATTCATTTTCAAAACCTGCGAATGGTAAGAAGGATAACTTCTTTAGATTACCAAAATAAAGTGGAAGAGGAAGATGTTTAGGTTAGAGAAAGAGATAATAAGCATTGTGAGGATTTAGTGGATTTCAAAATCTTCAGTTTTGTCTCAGTTAATCATCACTTCAAATGTTTCTTTCATGTGATGATCTGGACAGCTGTTGCTCACTCTCTCCTTTTATAACTTTCTCCCCTTTCCTTGACAACTGGAAAAATGTTTTCTAAGAAGGAAAGGAGCATCTGTTTATAAAGTAAACTTAGCAGATTAAACTGTTAGTGTTGAAAACTTAAAGTAGACTGGTCTTAAAAATCTAGCTGAGGAGCTATTAGCCTTTGATAGCTGCAAGAAATCCAGATTTTTATTATTTAAATTATGTGACCCTTGGTAGGCTAACCACACACCATAGCAGGCTCCAATACCAAGTTGAGCTCAGAAACACAAATTAGATTCAATGGGGGAAGAAAATAATAATAAAATCCTCCCAGATTTGGCTGGGAGGAAATTGGAAGGTTGGAATGGAGATAAACAGGGAAATTGAGGGAGGTTGAGTTGCTCAAAATAAAGTGTATGAAATGTTCAAAGAATCAAACATATATATATATGTGTGTGTGTGTGTGTGTGTGTGTGTGTTTGTGTGTGTGTGTATGTATGTATGTATGTATGAATGTATATATGTATGTATGTATGTATGTATGTATATGTACTCATGGTAGGATGTGGCTACCACTCTTGTATTTATACTATAGGAATAAAAAAATATTGTTTAAAAAAGATAGTAGCTCATGCTGTCCTCAAACCCACAAACCTCCTGACTCTGCCCCATCAACATATTCTACTGGCATGCACAATAAGATGGCACCATGTAAGCTACCAAATTGGGGGTGTGGGAGAGAAAGGGCAACAGTCTTATCAAACTATGATACCTATGAACCACATCAATGACAAGCAAGGCATAATAACCCTAAGGCTGTATTCATACCTTGGTGGTAACCAATTGACTTAAGACACCCTCAACAACAGGAAAACCATGCCCAATACTAGAAATTTAACAAACTACTTAGTGCTAGTGAAGTAATAGTTATTGGAGGAGAATCTACAACCATTAAATTACTAAGCCAGCATAATCTCTAATAGCAATGTATAAACATTTGTTCTTATATCCACAAATAAGGGTACTCTTCACTACTCATAAAGGAAACTTGTCTTTGTAACAGATGGAGACCACCACAGAAAATCACAACCAATCAAAATGCAGAGTTGTGGAGGCCAGTTATATCTACAAAACACAACTAAGACTCAGGGACATTGCAGAAGTGGAGGTGAAAACATTGTAAGAGCCAGAGGATTAGGGGAGTTTGCTGTGAGGCTGTGTTTTCTAGAAACATTGGAAGGTACCCCTTTAAAGCTTTACTAAGAAAACTGCCTAAATGTGAACTGAACAAGGATGACACCAAGAGACATCCCAAAGTGGATGAGGAAATGACCATGAAGCCTCAACCTTACACAAGTAACTATAGGTAACCTAGGAAAGCTGGAGTAGAAAGTGGGTTTTTTATTTTTGTTGTTAGTTTAATTTATGTGCACCCTGTTCTTTCCCTTATCAGGGATTCTGCTGGTCTCAGCAAACACTGGCCTTCCATGGGAAGAATGGCTTATTTAGTTGAAATTTTGCATTTAGAACAGCTAAATGGTTGTTTGCTGTATAAAGAAGGCACTGTGACTAGGAGGTCTAATACCATCACAACATGAAAATATTCATTTTATAATGGGATATATCAATAAAAGTAAGGTTTATTTTAAAAATAGGATGGTGTCCTGGAAACTAGTTAGAAGGTGAAGGTCATCCCAGCAGGAAATGATGATAATGACTGGATACAGACAGTAACAGTAAAGGTAGTAAGAACCAAGTTTATCAAAAATAGATTTTGAAGAGAAACTGTAAGCTGCGTACAAAGAATATAAAAACACAAGATAAGTCCTAGGCACATTCAGGAGTTCTGGACAATGCATATAGGTGTTATACAAAGGAGTCGGTGAGAAAATGGAGAAAGCCAGTGAAGTTAATAAAAGTGGCATCTTTCAAATTAGAAGAGACAACAGGAAATACCAGTGAAAATATGCCAGAAAAATATCAAAATACAAAATAACTTATTAATACAAAATGACATGACTGCCTAGATGCAAGCTGAACAAAGATGGCACCAATGAAACTGGATGGAGAAAAGCCCAATAGCCTCAACCCTACACAAAGAACTACAGGCAACTAAGTAAAGCTGGGAGCAGGAGAGTTGGTCCTCCCCAGGAAACAGAGCATCAATTAATCATTAGGCACCGTCCAGTGCCTAATGATCAACCCTGAAAACATACCTACATGTAACATTATATGGTTTGTGAAGGTTTACATTCAGGCATATGTATATACATACACATACATATGCATGCAATAACAACTAGTGAAAAAAGAGGCCGTGAATTCAAAAAAGAGCAGTGAGCAGGTATGTAGAAAGGTCTGAAGAGAGGAAGGTACAAAAAGAAAGAAAAAGAAGAAAATAGGCTGAAACAGGAGAGTCCCAACAACCAAACAGGTTAGGTATTCTGACCTATGCAGAAGCAAAGAACAAGGTAAGGAGAAAGTGACCCTATTTCAAATAAGATGAGGACCAAAACCTGTGGTCTCCTACTGCATCTTGCAGTCATTCCATGGCATGTGTGTACTTGTACTCACATACCCCCCACAGAACCTGCTCAGAGTCCAACTGTAACAGTCGAGTAACAAACATGGACAACACACATTCCTTTGCTGTTACACAAAGAATAAATGCTTCAAATTCGATGGCCAACAGTCCTTCATAAATGTAACTGACTAGAAGGGAAAAAATAGTTGAGAAGAATATTCACACAATAGTCACATTTCCTAAAATACCAACCAAAGTCTCTAGAAATCAACACTGCTCAATTCTACTCTAAAGAGCTAGTAGTATGGGTAGGATCAGATTGCTGGCAAACCATATATTGTTAAATCCTAGCTAGGTTGTGAAAATCCTTGAGATATCTATGTGAATGTTTACAAACCAAAGAAGATAAAGGAAGACATATGAGAGTAGCTTGTCTCTATGTGGGTAGAGACAAGCTGTGGATGTCAGACAGTCATCTTCAGAACTCTCTCCTGTATATGTGGAGGTATAATGGCAGGAAAAATTCTAAATCTGATGAAATTATAAACTTAGAAATCCATGTAAGAAATTCAAGAAACCAAACCTCAAGAAACATTAAAAAATAATGCTGAATATTAAACATATGTGACAAAGGATATAAAAGTTAAAATCAGACAGAGGTATAAAAAGACTCTATATAGAGAAGCAAAAAGGTGAAGATGACAATGTTTTTCTCAGAAGCAATACACAAAAAGGATCACAGTGTAGTAAAACCTTTAGTGTGAAAAAACAACACTTTAATGTGCCAACTAAAAATATCTCTCCAAATTAAAAATGGAAGACTTAAGCCATGAAAAATGGAAACACCTACCATTAGAAAATTAATATTATAAGCAATGCTAAAGTACTTGAAGTGAAAGGAAAATAGTACCCGAAGAAAATCTGAATATAACCACAAATATAAAACATAAATAATGCTAGTCACATTAAGGTGATATATGCACACATGTGTGAACATATACATAAAATCTACAGTTACAGCAATTATCATTAAAATTGTTTAAATCTCCTTAAAATATGGTAGAACATTTAGAAATAATTAAAACAAAATATGCTTATAAGGCAGGACAAAATGCAAGCTGGAAGGAGAAATGGAAGTTATATTATACATGAAGTGAAATATATTTCAGGTAGATTCTAACTAATTATTGCTAATCAGCCAAGAAAGTAGCTAAAACATTATCGAAAAAATGCTTCATTAATCTAAATGAATGCAAACGAAAACCGAAACAAATGGAAAACAAAAGGATCAATTTAATGGGAAATATACTGCTTACTTTCAGAATCGGCCACTTGCTTATTGATGTTAATCACACCAAGTAAGAATAGTCTAAATGTCTAATAGTCTAAGCCAAGTAAAAGGGAGTGTGTCAAGGTTGGATAAAGAAAAGACATAATCTGCTACTACTTACAAAATGTTCACCTCACATATAAGCAATAATAAATAACTTAATCTTTAAAATGATGAAAATAGGAACACGTTAATATCATTAAGCCAATAAAAACTGAAGTGCTTAATAGCTTACAAGCAATGTTTAAAATTGGATCAGAAGTGCTGCCATCACAATAGTCACTTAGTATGTCAATAATCAAGGGGACAGTTTTGAAAGTAGGCAGTTGTCAAGGCTGACCAAGTTCTAACAACTTACTGAAAGCAAATTAAATTTTAAAAGGTATCAATATATTCTTGCATGTGTTCTCTGTATGGCCAATTACAAGTTACTTAAATTCAAGCAGGTCACAAATTTTCTGATAATTTAATCAGCAGGATCTTCCCGGCCAGCTCTGCCTCCCACTGATGCCATGTGGTCACATTATTCATTATATTTCAGCTAAGTGGCTCTTTGCATGCAAACAGACTTAAGGCAGCAAAACAGCAGTGTAGAATTTAAATACCAAAAAATTAAATGCCAGAGGATCCAGGGGAGAGAGAAAGCAGTATTTTCTAATTTTGAAATAAAATTTCTAGCAGCATTCTATAATTGCCTTTGATTTACTAAATAATGCAGCCTTTTGGCATTAATATAATAAATATTTGTATTTGCTGTCTGAATAATTGAAATGTGATAGGACATTAACATTTAATCATGGAAACAAAGTATGCTTATAGAAGTGTATTGGTCTTTTGAGATGTTCAAAGTAATTCTTTGTTGAATGTTTGAAGGAAAAGTTAGTGTTCAACTGTCATGGATTTTATCAACTTCCAGGTCATATCAATTCGTCTCAGTCTTTTGTAACAGGCTGGAACTAATGTGTAACACTGATGGAGGGCAAATTAAGGTTTCCCATGATGTGTCTTAAAGGAAATCTTGATGGTTGTTAACTCAATTATTTATCATTACATTTTAATTTTGAGTATGCAGGGCAGGGTCAAAGATGTAGGTGGATTTTTATGCTGGTGAAACTATTCATTTCATGTGTGAGATAAAGTTGTGACCCCTGAAGATAATGTATTTCTAGAACCATATCTTAAAAATCAAGATCATTTCTCATAAATAAAACTTTTAAGTGTCCGCACACAATCTTTCTATGGGCAGTTACTTTATCTGCCCCTTTGCCATAATGCTTGCCTTCATTTTAAGACTAAATGTACCATCCTGCTTCAGTCCATTCTTCTAATTATCTTATTTTTAGCATCAAGATGTGTGTGTGTGCGTGTGCGTGTGCCCGAATACGCAGAGGTGACAACTTGAGCAGTTCTCTCCTTCCCTTGTGTGGGTTTCTTCAGGAATCAAATACAGGACATCACACTTGCTCTGTAAGTGCTCTTTACCTGCTGAGCCACTTCATTGTCCACTCCTGCTTATTAATACCCAAACTTGGACTCCTTTAAATGATTGTTAAAACAAGGACACACAGACACACACACACACACATACACAGACACACACACACATGCACAATTATATCGTATTAGGAAGTTTAATAATCAAAGTAAGTCTTGCTCTGAGATGTGATTTCTTTTTTTGGTGTTAGGAAATTAGGAAATGAATAGCAGTTTGAACGCAAGTCCCTAAGCACAAAGTTTAAGAAATAAACCCCCACTCATTTCTTTGTTCAGGATCCCCTTGCTTCTGATACACACAAGGTACAGTGCACAGGGAAATCTTAACTGATCACATGAACTCCATGTCTTTTAAAAAGCAATCCTACTGTTTAATGGCTCATGTTCAATCAAGCACTTTGTTTACAGTGTGGGACACAAAGAGCTCAGATAATGGAGGAGACAGGAACAAAGAAGACAGAATGTGAAATGGTAGCAAAAGCCTAGGATCCAAGATAAGCTCGTATCTTCAAATCACTGCTCAGCTATGCCACTATTTTCTGGTAACTTCAAGTATGTCATTTTCTCTATAACTTTCATTTGTACTGTATAAACAATGAAGATGTTATATAAATGGCAGCTAAAGACCTTTCTCTTTCTAGCCCAAGGATTCAATAATTCTAGGAATGCCTTGATTTCTGACACTGACTCTTTATCTCTACAGAAGAATAAGACTTCATAACCTCTTTTAGTAATAGGGTTTAGTTCACACTTCAAAGTGTACACTCAGATTTTATATTATTTGATTCTAAAAAATATTATTCAGAGATAGCAGAGTGAGTATCTTTGTTCTGAGTGAACAGGTGAAAAAAATTGAGGTTCAGAGACTGACACTGATTAATTAATGCTTTGATGTCTCAATGCTCACTGAAAATAAGTCCTTAGTGTTCCCTTTAGAACTTTTATATTGGGTAACATAATAATTTACAATTTACAGTAATGATGCTGAGGCAGAAAAATTTACTTACTTGCCTGTTTTCTTAATTAGGATTTCTATTACTGTGATGAAACATCCTGACAAAAAGTAAATTAGGGAAGAAAGGGCTTATTTGGCTTACACTTCTGTATCACTGTTCATCAATGAATGAAGTCAGTGCAGTAACTCAAATAAGCAGGAACCTGGGAGCAGGAGCTGATCCAGAGGCCATGGAGGAGTGCTGCTTATTGGCTTGCTCCTCATGGGTTGCTCAGCCTGCTTTCTTATGGGACCATAATGGGTTGGGCCCTCCTCCATCAATCGGTAATTAAGAAAATAAGTTACAGGTTTGCCTACAACATGATTTTATGGAGGCATTTTTAAATTGAGGTTACCTCATCTCAGATGACTTAAGCTTTTGTCAAGTTGACTTAAAACCATTCAGGACACTTGTTATAATGAAAATGACAATATGCACAAGTTTTTTTTCCTTTTTTAATTAGATATTTTATTTACACTTTAGATGCTATCCCCTTTCCCCATTCCCCCCCTCTTAGAAAATCCCTATCCCATGCCCCCTTTTCCTTTTTGCATTTATACACTTTTTAAAAAATGTTAATCATAGGCTTTATAAGTTTGGTATTGCTCAATCAGAGGTGTAACCCACTACCCAACCTAGATATATCAACTATCTTTGACTGGTGGAGATACATGAACATCTGCCTCCCTGTCTCCCCCCTCTTTCTCTCTTTCATCACCTAGCTTCTCCTCTCCTTCTTCTCCTCTTCTTACTCCTTCTCTTCCTCTCAGTACTCCTCCCACCTTAGCTCCTCCTACATATCACCCTTCCTGTTAAAATGAAACTTTTCTCTCAAAATACAATTAGAGCATAATTATGCCGATTTGTACCAGTGAGGTACAAGATAGTCCTAATACCCAGTCCATCATTTTGTTGACTAACCAGCACCTCTGTCGTTTATCCTAAAACATTTAGTTCTGAACCAGGCTTTAGGATGAATGTCAGTTGACGACCATCCACTCAAATCTTTTCCCTCAAGGTAAACAGGATTGGCTATGAGGCTATAAGTTTTCAACCCTGTCAGAGATCCAGAATGACTGAGTTAACTATAATTGTGGGAAGCACAAAGCATAGCTTCTAAAACTTAGCCGATTTATAGAGACCTCTGAACACCTGGACAGTCCCTCTACTTCAAAATATTAGAGCATCTGTTATTCTGCCTTCTGGCCCAGGATCATCTGACAGACCTTAGTGCTGCAGAATTATTAAGGGCTGATTACTCTGTCTAGGCAGATATAATCAGTCGACTATTCTGCAAGTGTGTCCTTTTCTGGACAGTAATTTGTCTGTAGAAGGAAAGAGGCAATTCTTGCCTAGTGGCTGTCTCACCACAACTGGAGTAACTCCAAAGATGCTCAACTTCTTCTTAGAATTCAATATAGGAAGCTGTCAGGAGCAGACAGGTCTCTAATCAAAATGAACATTAATACAGAAATGTTTGTCATGTCAATTCTGTGGATTTCTGATGTTTTGAAAACAAACTATCCATGTAAAGTAATCTGGACTGTTGCCTGTTAACTCCACTCAGCTATTTCTAAATAAAACATAGAAAACACCCTAACAATAAACTCCAAGCCATGAATTTGCTATAGTCCCTTAACTCACAGGCTGACCATCTCAAATCAGTTTAAAAAGTTAAAGAAGGACTGGGTTTAAGCCTTGTATTCCTAAATGTGTTATACAGGCACAATGCCTATGAGAGTAACAATATTCATCTCATTCTTATATCAATAAGAAGCTCATACCAATGAAAACCTTAAAATTTGTAATCAAAGTAAATTGGTGCCGTTTAAGAATTTATATCTTCATCTTGATACTAATTATACAGATTTCTACTGATAGGTTATGGCTATGCAATAAACCCTAGCTAATCCTCTCTATTCCCACAAAACCACTACTTTTCCCTAGAAAGACAGCCCAACATTTACCACCTTAGTCCCTAAGCCTAGGGAATAGGGGCGCTGACTCTTCATTAGCTTTTTCAAGCTGATTATGGGCGTTGAGATATTAGAAGAGGAGTTTGGGGAAGAGAAAATTGATAAGCCTCTGATGCCGTGTCTTCACTGCCTCCAGATGGAATTCCCGGACCTCAGAGGTTTGAGCAGGTCTGCCCAGCTTGCTTGTTGAGTAGATACACCAAGGCTGATCATTCTGCAATATACAATTCTCAAAACAAATTTTAGTATCAAGACAGTTTTTTTTTTTTAAAGAGGGCTGACATTTTATTAAGGATGTTGGTTCTAACCGCTTTTCTTTTTTTCCCTCTTTTATTGGATATAATATTTACATTTCAAATTTTATCCCCTTACCACATTCCCCCCACCACCCAGGAACCCCGTATCCCATCCCCCCTCCTCCTGCTTTTATGTGGGTGTTTACCCACCTACCCCCACATCCCCCTCCCCACCCTCAGATTCCACCCCCCACTCAGTGCTCAGCCTTCAAGGTACCAATGACCTCGTCTCCTACCTATGCCCAACAAGGCCATCCTCCCCTACATATACAGCTGGAGTCATGTGTCTCTCCATGTGATGCACAAGGTTTTAAAGTACTGCATATAAAAATATGTTATATATTACAAAGTTTAATGCAGTACTGCCTTTGGGAATAGAAAGTAAGGATACAAAAATCATATTAAGCTAAAAAACATATACATACTTGGGCAGGCAGTTACCTGGTAATATTGTAAACATAAATTATAAACTTCATTGTCTTCTGATATCTCCATCTCTACTAGTTTCCTAAAACCAATGAAGCTGGACTCATTGCTGTTGAGAGCCTAGAAAGCGGCTATCAGCTTTGTAGCCATCTCCAGCCATATACCCTGACATGAGACTTGTTTTTCAACAGCCTATGACAGCTGAAGCACACTCTGATATCCCACATATCTTGTTTTGCTCTTTAGTGCCCCCAGCTGCAAGGTGCAGGTGGTATCCACGCCTGCAAGGCACGTGGTTTCCATGCACCTACAAGGTACGTGGCAAAAGTTTATAAATACCCCAGATTTCCCTTCAATAAAGGAGACTTGATCAGAACCACTGTCTTGTCTCCATTCTTTGCATCTTTTCCCCTTTATCCCCTCTATCTTTCTCTTTCTCTCTCTCTCTCTCTCTCTCTCTCTCTCTCTCTCTCTCTCTCTCTCTCTCTCTCTCTCTCTCTCTCTCTCTCTCCCCTGACCCGCAGACTGAAGCTGCAGAGTGGTCCGGGACATTTTGGCCCCCAAAGCGTGGAGCCGCCAAGCGTGGAGGGGAAAGGGCCTCAACATTTTGGCCGTCCAAAGTGGGGCAGCTCAAGCCACAACACATTGCCATAGGCTCTACTCTCTGAAATGGAAGAGGTAGAAAAGTAGTTTCCAGAGCTGAGGTTTCTAATCCCGAACAGGTTAAGGGTAAACATTTAATAGGTGTTATCCTAGAGAATTCTATTTAATTGGTGTTTTTTTATTCAGGATTTTGTTTTAAATTATAAGTTATAAATAGCATCATTTCTTCTTCCTCCAAACACTCACATATACCTACCCCTCCTTGCTCTCTTTCAAATTCATGGCTTCTTTTTCCACTAATTGTTGTTAGCCTACACAAAGAACCATAGGCAACTAAGGAATGCTGAGAACAGAAAAATAGGCTTCCTTAGGTAAGAGTAACAACAAGTGGTCAGTCCTGAAAAGATTCACACAAGTATGTACACACACACACACACACACACACACACACACACACACACACACACACGACAGGGATTTTAATCTTCCCAAATGAAATATGTAGCCAAGGTTCAGAACAAATGTTCTCAGTCCTGACTGGCCCTGAAATCACTGGTGGGCTTCTAAGAGATTAGGAACGTGTCCAACTTCCAGAAAATTTAATAGGAATTGGTGTTGTGTAGAACCTAGACTTTTGTGACATAAATACATTTAAATTTAAAACTAATTATTCTTTTGTTTGTTTGAGATGAAGTCTTGCTATGTAGCCTTAGTTACATAGCAAGAACTATGTAACTCACTATCTAGACTACACTAGCCTTGAACTCATAGAGATACATCTGCCTCTGCCTCTGCCTCTGCAATGCTGGGATTAATGGCCTCAAGTAATGTTATTGTTCATTCATGATGGAAAATTATGAATATGCTTAGTCAAGATGTCCTTTGCACTTTACCACATATTCTAAGTAACAGTGGGAATTTATAAAATCCTATAGTTCCTTCCTATTAAAAAGGAAAATAGAGCTAGGGATGTATGTAGCTCAGTGGTAGGGAACTTGTCTAGCAGATCTAGGACATTGAATTCAACTCTCACCACTGTAAAGGCATTCAGTAAACTAAGTCTTACTAAGTAAGGCATTGATTCTCAAAGCTTAGAATGTACTAATGTAGCAAAATATTCTATAGGATTTTTTAAAAGACTGTCTCTCTCCACTCCTACACTAGGTCTTTAATGAAGTTGTTTATTTTTTCTTTTCTCTGTCTAGTAAAGGTAGGCCAATGCCTATAGGCAGAAAATACACTGCCACAACTATAAGGTGTCCTCTCTCTCCTCCTTTCCCCTCCCCTCCCCTCCCCTCCTCTCTCCTCTCCTCTCCCCTTCCCCTCCTCTCCCCTCCCCCCTCTCGCTCCTCCCCCTCCCCTTCCCCCTCTCTTCCCCCTCCCCCTCTCTCCCCCCTCCCCCCTCCTCTCCCGTCTTCTCCCCCTCCCTCCCCTCCCCTCCCCTCTCATCTTTTCCTCTTTTCTTCAGCTTCCTGAGCAATGGGATTACAAGTATTTATAACTACTACACTTGGCTTAATAATAATATGCTTTCATGACAAGTTGCTTGTGTAAAACTGATATTGCCATTTGGAGCAGTATACTCGTAGAGATACTACAATACATTAGCTTTATGTTTCAGGTTCCCCTTTGAAACCTATCAAAAGCTGATCTAAATGTGATTTAGTTACACAGTACAGCCAACTTCAAATAATCATTCTAGAACTGTTTATTGAACACTGAAATATCCATCATTCACATTCTCTCCAGTTTGGCAAAGATGCTACTGACATGTCAAATTCAGGTGTACACTAAGTCCTGTCAAATACATTAAGACAGTTGAGATCTAATTCTCTCCCAATAAAACCATAGACATTAAGTTATTTTCTAGTGTGAGTGATAAAGATATAACAAATAAACTAAGGGTAGGTAGATTGCACTTAACCTTAACAGATGTTGAAGTAATCACATCTATGAGAGCTAAGACAGACTCTATGTACCATAGAGACTGACAAAATTTATCGGTAGCAGATTCTTCCCATGTCTTTCCAAACAAAGTCCACACAATGTACTCCCTTTATAATACTTAGCCTTAGTCTTCCAATTCCACCCCAATTCTATTTCTGGGAGGTTGACTTTATCCATGTTAATCTCTACTCCAGTCAAAATTTACATGGGCTTGTTTTATTTCAGATATTTTGCTAGAACGAGGCATTTGAGTTACTGAATTTAGATAAGGTCATACTGAAGGAATTGGTGATACTATTAATAGTGTAAGTATTTCAAGGAATTTTTATGAAAAGTACCTCTAAGGAAGGAACACTGAATAGTGGGAAATCAGAAATACAGCCAATTGTTGAGGAGTGGTCTGTTGCTATGTATTGTAATGCTAAATTCTGTATCCCAAGGTCAAGTAAATCCTCACATATAAGGTTGTGCAAACCTTGCTCCTTAATTTAAAACTATTGGTTGAATAAAGATGTCTACAGCCTATAGCTGGGCAAAAGAGTGGTAGGCGGGGCTTCAGTTTCCAAGCTGGTGGTCTGAGGCAGAGACCACAAGGCAGAGAGGAGGAGGAAGAAGGCACCATGGGGTAGATAGATCATGAATGCATAGCCATGAAGATCCACCTGTTGGAGTACGAGTGGCCTAGGCAGAACATGGCAAGTGGTATTTCAGGATTATTGACAGGAAAGTAGACAAAATAGTACAGACGGTTGATATCTGCCCAGCTCTAGTGCTACAAAGCTTATTATAAAGGTTTTGAATCTTTTATTTGGGAACTAAATGATCTAAGGTGGAGTAGAAACCCCCAAATATTTTCCAAAACAGTAGATGACAAATAATTTTGTTTTGAATGCACATGACAATGCAGTTAACCATTCCTCATCTGCTCTCCTTTTTTGGAACCAGGTAAGATAAGCTAGTTTGTAGGTGGCATGTGAGCAATGAATGCCATAAGCAACAGAAAAAGTAGTGAAACTCCTGGAGTTCAGCTCCACAGGTGAGCTGGGCCTGATCTTGTAGAGATCATTTAGTATCTTCAATTGCAGTTATCTAGAAAATGAGAATATCTTGCTCTGCCTCTCTTCAGTCTCAAAAAACCAAACTGTCATAGCATATAGCAAGTACACTCTCAATTAGTATTAGAAGAATGAGTTTTGAATAACCAAATAATAATTATTATTATGAAAAACTAGACTGCAAAATCCTGTCAAAAATAGTATGAGTTAATATAACTTCAAAAATATTTATTCATGCATGTCCGAATGCACATGTTCATGCACCATATGTGCAAAGAAACCCATAGACATTAAAACAAGGAGGTTGGATGCCCTGGGACTAGAGTTACAGACAGTTGTGAGCCTCCATGTGGGCGTTGGGAACTGAACCCAGGTCCTTTGCAAGAGAAGCCAGTACTCTTAACTCTGAGCCATCTCTCTAGGTCCTATTAGACATTTTAAATGGGACTCTTTTTCAGTTTCTCTTGAAATCATTAGCAACAAATATTATTAATCCATAGGAAGCTGGTGAGCTTGCTTCTCTTAGTCTATCATTTCATTTTGCCTTCTCCCAATAATACAGATGCTCCTTCCTGAAAATTTCCTAAAACCCACATCTTTTCTTAAGAGTTAACTTTTCCATCTCTCATTCCTTCTTCTCCATGTGGCATTTGTGAATAATCAATTAACCAGGTAAAATAACATAGTCCATAATGTTACCTAAAATGGTTCACAGGCAACCAGATGGCTTTAAGCATTAAGACACATGAAGAAATGGAGAATTATCATCAGCCTTTTATCCAAGAGGGGAAAGTGCAACAAGATGTTTTAAGCATCTGTGTATATATGTTCAACCAAATGATACCATCACATGCTTAGGTTACTGGTTTAGGAATAAAGTCTAAGAGGTACATTTTCATTACAATGATAAAAGGATGAGCAAATGAAAGGTAAAATAAACTGCTCATCAATGTAGTTTTTAATTTTAAAAAGTGTGTGCTTGCAATGGAATGTGAAGGTCAGAGGACAAGTTGCAGGAGCTGGATCTCTACATCCACCCTGGGTCATAGGAACTGAACTCAGGTTGCCAGGCTTGGTGGCAAGTGCCTATACCTACTCAACTATCTTACTTGCCTCATCAATGTTTTAAAAATATTTTTTGAGATGTGGACTCATGCATCTTGGGCTGGCCTGGAACTCATAGCCTCTGTCTCCCGAATGCTGGGAATAAAGGTATGTGTGACCATGTCCAATATATTTTTATTTTAAAATTATGTGTGTGTGTGTGTGCATCTACACATGAGTCCAGGTACCCTGTGGTGACCAGGGAAGGTCACTGAATCCCCTGGAGGCAGATTTTCAGGACCTTGTGAGGTGACTGATGTGCTGCTGGGACATGGATGTAACATAAAAGGATGAACAGTAGTTAGCTGTGGAGCTAAGTGGTAGTAACAAGTCTAACAATTTTTATTCAGGTTAAAGGAACAGAAAATATTTAATTCACACCAACAGAGAACACATTCTTTATGCCATAAATACTTTAGTACATCAAATTTCTTCTATGGGGACCTAGGGTGTCCCAATATAAACTTTGGATTAACTTTGCAGAATTTTTTTTACTTATGTAATAAACTGTCCATTAAGACGTCTTAAAAAATCAATGAATAGTCATCATTAAATTACTAGCTAAAACTGTAATAATTTAAACTTAACAGTTGATGAAAACGGAGTAAATATTTACTGTGCTTACATAATGTGGTAGCTTAAATGAAAAATGCCTCCCATAGGCTCACAGATTTGAAACTTTGGTCACTAGTTGGGAAGGTTATGATACAGGTCATTGTACAACTCTGCTGGAGGAATTATTTTGCCAGCAACAGGCACTGAAAGTGTATTTATTGTCTTGCCACACTTGAAGTTGGCTCTCTCTGCTTTATATTACCATGGACAGCATGATCTCTTGGCTTCTTGCCCCTGCTATCATGCCTCCCTGCCATGGTGGATTCTTTCTTATCCCCCTGGAACTGTAGGCCAAAATAAACTCTTTCATTTATAAATTGCTTCTGGTCATGGTGCTTAATCAGAGCAACAGAAAAGTAACTAATATAGATGCTGGTACTAGAGAATGAGCTGTTGTATCAGGTAGCAAAGCTGGAGGGGTTAAGCCATCCAGGCCCTTTGACAGTAGTCCCAGACATCCGAAACAGAGCTACAGGATTTGCTTATTTTTATGCCCTGTGAGCTTTCAGTCTTTCTGTAGTACAGTGCTTCCTCACTCTATCCCCATTCTTCTCTTTTAAAATGATAATGTATAATCTGTGCTATTGTTGGTTGGAAGTATATTGTTTACTTTTAGATATTATCAGTGGCTACAGTTAAGAGATTGCCTTGAGCCTCACAAGAGATGCTGGACTTTTGAAATTTCAAACAGTATTGAGACTGAGAAAGATGATGGGCATCATCTTTAAAATAATGGGCATCATCACTTTTTAAAGTTAGACTAGATACATTTTGCACTATGATATAGCTGTGAGTCTATGGAAGTCAGGGAGAGGAATGTGGTTGTCTGAACCAGAAATATTTTCCATATGCTCAAGCATTTGAATAACTGTTTCCCAGTTGGTGGTGCCTTTTGGAGAAGGTATATGCAACTTTACTAAACAAAGTATGTGACTGGGGTGGGCTTTGAGAGCTTTTAGGCCTGTCACACTTTCAGCCTGTTCTTTTTGCTTTGTGTATGCCATTGAACATGTAACAGCTCAGCTTCCTGCTCTTGCTGCCACGCCTTCCCACCATGATGGATCACTAATCCCCCTGAAACCATAACCCAAAATACCTTCTTTCTTCCATAAGCCACTTTTGGACATAGTGTTTAGCATAAACAGAAAAAATAACTAATGTGCATAACAACACACCCCTCTAAAATCATAGAAAATGAGCAAGGTGTTATGGTATATACCTAGAGACCAAGGCTGAAGGCTCACTGAGTTTCAGGCTATTCTGGGCTATATATTTATGCCCTATCTCTAAAATAAACAAGCAAAAAACAACAAAACAAAACAGAGGCTAGACACATGGCTCAGGAGTTAAGAGCACTGACTGGTCTTTTAGAAGAGATGGGTTTGAATCCCAGCATCCACATTTTGGCTCACAACTCTGTGACTCTAGTTCCAGGAGAATCAAACATCCACTTCTGGCCTCTGTGGGCACCAGACACTCAAGTAAGTACACAGTCAAACATGCAGGCAAAACAACCATACATACAAAATAAAAATTATTTTCAAAACTCCCATAGAAATTGATACAGTCTATTTTTTGATACTTAAAATAAGATGTCCTGGATTATGTTCTGGTAAACATATTAAATGAACATGCTTTCCCTGTTTTTATTTTTACAAAATCAAATTTCATCACAGACAATAATTGAAAGTTACTTTCAATAAGTAAAAACAAAGCCTTTATTCTATACATTATTCTGACAAAATTACTTTACTTAGCAGTACTTTGGTGATAGATGTTTGCTCTAATATTTGAGGAAGATGTATAATATACAGAAAACTAATGCTAGCTTTGCCACAGACTTCTACAAAAATATGTCCCTCACACTTTTACACATAATATATAGAACTATAAAATCTGCCAATATGGAAATTCCTTGGAATTTCTCAATGCACTGTGAAATACACAAGGCAAAAGAAAGCATCACATATGTTGTCTGAACATTTTGTCATGTATGATGTTTTTGTAACTAGAATACAACTTATCTATATATACACACAAAAATGATGTTTCAGAAATACGTGGAGGAAGCAGAAGCACCAGTTATTTAAGTTACACTTGATCACGAAGACGAGCAAGCCTCTGTGACAGTTCATCCTAGAGGAAGACAAATTTACAAATTATCAAAGGCTGTAACAAATATTTTAAGCATAAAATTTTAATCCTCTTCTATTTTAATACAATTTAAAGTCTCATAAAATTTATATAAATGTTAGGCATTTAGTTTTTTAAATATCTCAAAAGAAGTGGAACTTAGAGAGTATGAAGGTTAGCAAAACAATATAAAAAATTTAATGTGCATGAAAACTGAAAATGCCCACCATTACATAGCTAACAGCTTCTCATATTTTCTTCATTTATAATGATGTGTCATAGTAGAAAAATACTGTTCATAAAAAAGGTGAATGTTTTCTTGTATGCAAATATATATGTTGCATATAAATATACATTTCCTAAATTTTAATTTAAATATAAAGCAAGTATATGAATTAAAATAAAATTTGACCTCTACCTGTTCTGTAGAAGCAACGCTTGCACCAACAGACCCTGTTTGACCCTGTGGTAGCTCCATATTGAGATCAAGGCTAAATAAAGATAAAATTAAAAATAATCAGAGTAAATAAATGTTAACATAGATATTTTATAATAATCATATAGGCACTGCAGACTTGAACACTATAAACTTTTATTACTTTAAGTAAAAATAAAACCATGTTTACATGTAAATAGAACTTGAATGTCTTCAAAATGATTTTGGATACATGACTGATGACCTTTAAGTATTTTCCTTGAGTCTACATTTTCCTTGAGCCAGATAAAAGTAACTTTAGGATCTAAATCTAGTTTAGTGTTCAGTTCCTGAATTCTCTTAATAGAACCAAGAATTTCCCTTTTTTGATTAAAATTGTTTTAGATTTTTCATTTTATTTATTTTTTATTTAGTTTCATTATTTTTAAATCCAAAGTATAATTTTTCATTTACTGGAAATAGAATCTTCTTTCATAAACTATGTCTTGATTATAGTTTTCCCTCCCTCTACTCTGCCTAGTTCTTCCCTACCTCTTCTCCCTTCTGTATCCACTCCCTTTTTCTTTCTCATTAGAAAATAATAGGCTTCTAAGACATAACAAGTAAATATAACAAAATAAAGCATACTAAAATGAAGCATGAATCATCACATGGAGGCTGGACAAGGCAACCCAACAGAAGGAAAAGAGGCACAAGGATCAGAGACTCATTTGTTTATACACTCAAAGGTCCCATATAATACTAAGCTGTATAACATACATGCTGAGGACCTGGTGCAAACTGTGTAGGCCCTATGCTTGCTGTTTCAGTTTTTGTGAGCTCACATGAGTCTGGCTCAGTTGATTCAGAGGGCCTTGAAGAACCAAGAAATTCATCCAACTATACAATGTTTTTTTTTTTTTTAAAACTTAATGCAATCGTCTCAAGTTCATATCACTCTAGTGAACGAGATAGTATATGCTTAGATCTAGGGCTGTTGTTCATTGACCTCTAAGGACCATGACCTTAATCCCTGTTGCACTATTCTTTTAGGATATAAACTAGTTTTTCTGTTTGTCTCTAAAATAGTGTATTTTAGCATGAACATTCTATAAGTAAAACAGTAATTTTAAATGGCATTAAGGGATGCTATTGGCAGATTGTTTTTTAGAAAGACAAACATACAGTATACTAAAATTTCATTATGAAAATTGTTAACTCAAACAACTGGATAACTAAAAGTCCTTAATGCTGGAAATTAATGTTTCTGTATCAGTGGTTCTATCTGCTTCTCTTGCTCCAGTTACTGAATTAATTTCTCAATACTGGTTTCATTTTCCCAAGAAATAGCTAGCAATATATAGAGACATATAGTTGACATAACTGAGAGAAATGGTGCTGCATCCTTACCCTGGACCATCTCCAAGTATTCCTTAATATCACACTCTGAATGAATCTATCTCCAGAGACTTGATGGAGATGGTGCCATTATGGTTTGAAAATTCACATTTGTGTGTGTGTGTTTGTGTGTGTGTGTGTGTATGAGAGAGAGAGAGAGAGACTAGAAAATGGGTAACTGTTAAAAGACCTTGAAACAGTATCTCCACAAAAAGTCAAAACTCCAAATTGAACTAATGGGTTTAAAGACAAAGTTTTGAATCCATAGCAAATTTTTAGAAGTGCTTATGCTTCTTCAGTCCAGGGCTTCACATATACTATGCAGAACTTCTGTGCACTGCCCTAACCTCATTTCATCAACATTTAGGACCTCTAAATTTCAAATAGAGATTATTTAGAAGGACTTGAATAGCAACACCTTACCCAGCTTCATCTGCCATTTCCTGAAGCAGCATATCCACTTGGTTCTAAAATAAGAAAACATGAATTTATAGTTTTGTAGTATTGGATTCTGGATGGTTTTTGGTTTTGGTTTGGCTTGGGAAAGTGAACTTCAATTTTAGGGGACAGAGAGATGGCTCAGCCTTTCAGTTCCTAGTAACCACATCCAGAGGCTCATAACTGCCTTTAACTCTAAAACCTGGAGGATATAATTCCTCTGTCCTTCACAGGAATATGTTGTCACTAGTACACAGTTCTCTCACCCCCACATAATCAAAAGTAAAATAATAAATCTTTTGTAAAATAAAACAAACAACACACACACACACACACACACACACACACACACTCTTCTTGCCCTGAAAAACTTAAAACAAACCTTTAAAAATATTTTTGCCACAAGAGGGCGCTATACCATTTCAGAGCACAACTTACTGAATGTTAAGTTTTATTTTATTTTATTTTTATGGGAAATAAATATTTACTCAGAAAAATATTAGCAACTGATTTTACATTATAAGCCACAGGAACTAGAAAAACTACAAAGAGAAGATAAAAAAATGAAGAAAAGCAGTTTATTGTCTTTCACTTTAACTTGGTAACACTTAATTGACCCAGGCCCTGTCTTGGCCTGTTTTCCCAAGAACCTTTTCTAGTTTAGAGTTCACTCACAATTCTGGGTTAAAACCACTTTTTTCCTGAGGGTCAGAGGTACAAGGTTGAGGATGAGCTTCTCTATGGTTCCTAGTGGCTGAAGCAGAGGTACAAATGCAAACTTCTGGTAAGTTTCTTTACTGAGGGGAACCATTTCTCAATGGTGACAGTGGAAGGGGCCAGCCCTAGAACATTTAAAATGTGGTACTCCAATGGCTGAGGCAGGCAGCCTAGAGTGTGCTCCTCAGTCCCTTTCTTCCCTAGCTCCCAAGTACTATGAAGTGGTAGGACAAGCTGTTTCTGCTTTTTCAGGAACATTAAGATTTAAAACCTAATACTGAAGTTGTCTGAACAATGCTGGCAGTCAGAATCACATCTCTTGAGTAAAGATAGCAAGGGAGTCATCTAACTTATAAAGTTCCATCATAATCCAGCTTAGTTGTATGTGATAGATTTAAATTAGCTTAGATTTATTATTCTATAAAATAACTCAAATCTGACATGATATTGACTTTTGAAAAAATATTAACAGACAAAATGTACTTACATTATGTATCTATGGCACAGAACTCTATACAGGTTTGACTATAGGCTTAGATAATTGCAAACCATAAGTATTCAGAGAAGAAATTGTGCCCATAATTTACAGACTTTACTTTGCTAACATTTCTACAATTCAGAAAGTGAACTACAACACTTACATTGTGCTAGGCATTACTTGTAATTAAGAGACAATTAATATTGTATGAGATGTATATGTGTTATATGCAAACACTAGAACTATAAATAGGGAAATAGAGCATCATTGGGTATTGATGCTTATTAGGGATCTTGGAACCAATCTCATATGGATTTTTGGCTGCTTTATTATTATTGCTTTCTTGGCACAGGGCTTCACTATGTAACTTAGTGTGGTCTGGAATTCCTGAAACTTGAGGTTCACTGGTTTCAAGCTTCCAAGTCCTAGGTTTACAGGTGTGTGGAGTGGTGGGATGTGAGAAGCAGCTGGGTGCTTTGTCGAGCACAAGCTTGGATCCCCAGAATCTTATTGGATGGCAGGAGTTCAGCTCTGCTCCCAGGCCCTGGTTCTTTTCATTTAGCTTCAGCCCTCCAACAACCACTCCCACAGAGAGGTCTATGGCCAACAGTCATGAGGAACAGGCCTCAGGCCCTAGAGAGATTTACATACTAATGAGGTACCTGAAGGCCAGAGGGTGGAGCCAATTCAGCATTCTTCCCCAGCCCCCCCCCTCCCTATTTAACTCAGGTCTGCCCTGGGTTTGGGGGGGGGGGGGCGTGTGCATCCAGATCCATCCACCATCCACCATGACATTAAAGCTTGTTAAAACCCATGGACTTTCTCGTGTCATTGGGACTGTGCAGTGAAGAACCATGGAGCCACAGTAGCCATGCCTAACTTCCCCTTGGAGGAACCCTTAGCAATTCCCAGTCAATTACTTACAGCCAGGTGTGAGGAACATTCAGAGTTCCCAGCAACAATTACCCACAGCTGGCACGACCAATGTGTGACAGGACTCGATCACCCATGCAACCAAACAAGTACAGTAACCTTTCTCCTGTGGGGTGCTGCCAGGGCCTCTTTATTCTCCCCTTCCCCTCATTTCTCTTGGCTGTGGGCTAGCCAGTCATGCTCCCACATGCCCCCCCCCCCCCCCCCCCCCCCCCCCCCGCCTCCGTCCTTCCGAAGCCTCTTGGCAGTCTAAAAGCCTGAGGGCTTGAGACCAGTCGGTACCTGGCCACCTCCAGGGCCCAGGGATCCCCAATCCAAGAACTCTGCACCCCTGTGGAACCAGACTGAGACTTCCCCACACTGGGCCAGGCCCTGCTGCACTGAGAGGTGTGAACTCAGTCAAAACTCCCGGACTCCAGTCTCTTTGGAGCTGTGGGAATCACAACGGCCCAACAATATTCAAGAAGCCATGCCTATGCCCACATGCTAGCTAATCATCCTCACTGAGTCAACCAAGCTAGCTGACCCTGCCAAGTGACGGTCACCCTGTGGGGTGCCGCCAGAGCTTTCCCTCTCACCCCTCTTGGCTGCAGGCAGGTCCAGCCTGCATGCCCCCAGTCTTAACTCTTCTGCTTTCAGTGGTGCCTGGGAGCCCAAGAGTCTGAGACCAGTTGATCCCCGAAAGCCTTCTTGCCTGGGAGTCCCCATCCAAGAGTTCTGCACCCCATGGAACTTCAGACTGAATGAGAACATCCCCTGCATGGGGTCTGTAGCGCCCGCTGGTATAGATCGGATCCACCTCAGTCAAAGATCCCACACTTCTGTTTCTGCCATGCTGAGCCACAATTCCAGTTGACTGAGTTGTGGCAGACTTGCAAACCCACAACACAACAGAGACTCATGCCTGCCCACACTGGAGCCTACATCCTTCCCTACAGGTGGTAGAGGACACAGGCAGAGCCAGCTCCAATAGTGCCCCCCTGATGGTACCCACAAAAAAGCCTCTCCATGAAACTCCAGGATAGTGAGTAACCCCCAGCCTAGTTCACAAGACTAGGCAGGCTTCTTTTTGTCTCCCCTCTCTCTACATGTTCCTTGCTAGCTTCTTTTCTCTTAACTCTTAGCTATCACTAGCTCCGGCCTAGTTCAAAAGACTAGGTTCCTCTCTCTCTCTCTATGTGTGTGTTCCCGGTCAGCTTCTCTGCTTTAATTCCTCTCTCTTCCTCTTTCTCCCTGTCTCTCCCTCTCCTCCACGTGCTCTCCAGGTCAAGGACAAGATGGCAGCGACTCCCTAGCCTCCACTTTGCCCATCCCCCAGCTCCACAGAGAGGGATCCTTCACAGCTAACAACTGTCTTTCAGGCCACAGCACCTGCTGCGACCCTCCTTCTAAGACTTTCCCTTAGGTGAGAGATTTCCCTTTTGTTATGAGCTCTCAGGAGTTGACTTCAGTCTTTGTGCACTCCCTGCTAGTGTAGGTTTCTTTCTCTCTTTCACTCTCCCCAGGTGTTCTCCAACTCAACAAGATGATTTCCTAATCTCCACTCTCTGCCCCTCCCCCATGGGTTAGTCACTGCTAACTTCTCAAGATTGATGCCTCCAAACTCTAGTCCTCAGCACCCTGCCAGGCAGCTTCTTCCCCTGCTCCCCCTGTCATATGCAGCAGGCTACAGCTATTTGGCTTAGCCAGCTTGCCTGAAGCAACAGGGGCAAAACCCTGCTTGTACCCAGCCCTGTGTTCCTTAGACAGTTTCTTTTGCTTGGTTAAAAACTCCCGGTTGAGCCTAGAGAAACTGCTAGTTTCTCCCAAGAGCTGCAAGGCTCAAACCCAGCTCCCACTTGTCTCCTTTGACTCAGTCTTTTACACAGAATCTCACTGCTTCTGACTCTCCTAACAAGCCCCTATGTTTCTTGCTTTGAGCTTTTTCCAAGTTTGGCCTTTCTTTTCCTTCTCTACATTTAGGATTTACTGGCTAAGAAAAACAAATGGGGAATATAGGGGGCCTCTTTGCTAGAACACCCAGCCACCACATGATGGGATAGCTACCACATGGCAGGGCAGGCCCTTCCCCCACTGCTTCTAAACCCTCCATTAGTGCTACTTTTCTCCAACAGGAAGACCTACAACAATGTTCCCGTTTTTCAACCAAAAAGTTTAAATGTTTCCTTTTCTCCCTAACAGGAACATCTAAAGCGACAATGTTCATGCTTCTCAACTAAAAATTTTCTTGTTTTTTTTTTTTTGTTTAAATGTCTCTTTTTCTCTCTAACACTTGTGATATATGTCCAACATTTTTTCCAACTTTTAAGATTTAAGGTTCAAAAGCCATCTAATCTACTTCCACAGGTTAAATCAACATGCTGATCATCATTTTTCAGCTCTTAATTAACAACTAGTTTCCTTTACAGACAAAATGTTGCTGCCTGCCCCAGATACATAATTAACATGATATTTTTCTTACTCAGCCATCAAAAACAGACTCAAAGGTACCTTTCAGGACTAAAACTTCCTCAAATACCTTTGCTTTTCTAGGATCTCAATGACAGACCATGATGTGCTTCCTCCCAAGTAGCCTAATGCTTGCTACACACCCTTTGCAGACATTCCCCTGCTGGGGTGCTGCTTCCCTGTTGTCATTATCCTATAGGTGCTCCCACAAGTACAGCAGAGACAACACCATCTCCTGGAACCTGCCTGGGACATCAAGCTGCCTTCTTCCAGCCACCTCATCTGACTGAAGTCCCCAGAGATGCACGCTGAGACCCGGACACACAAGCTGAGATCCAGAGATACATTCTGATGACCCCAGAGACACATGCTGAAACCCAGAGGCACATGCTGAGTCCTACAGAAGACAGATCCAGCCCTTCCAGCTACAGATGAACTCTTTTGCCAAAGTCAAATAGCTAAAAGTTACATGTTAGTAAGGAAAACATAATGTCTGTCTAGATTAATCAGATGTTATTACCCTCAAACTGTACCACTGGTGTTTAATTGTTTCAATGATCCCTTGCCTTCCTAACCCCCACTCCCAGCTCCCCTTACCCTGTGGCTTAATTGTGCCACACCCTATGGCCTTCACAGTGTTTTCTTTTGACTTCCTCATCCAAAATTTTCACTACAAATTACAGTGACCCCCCCCCCCCTTCTTTTTTAAAAAAGGAAAAAGGAGGAGTTGTGGGGCAGTGGGCTGTGAGAAGCAGCTGGGTGCTTCGTCGAGCACAAGCATGGAACCCCAGAACCTTATTGGATGGCAGGAGTTCAGCTCTGTTCCCAGGCCCTGGTTCTTTTCATTTAGCTTCAGCCCTCCAACAACCACTCCCACAGGGAGGTCTATGGCCAACAGTCACAAGAAACAGGCCTCAGGCCCTAGAGAGATTACATACTAATGAGGTACCTGAAGGCCAGAGGGTGGAGCCAATTAAGCATTCTTCCCCAGCCCCTCTCTCCTCTCTCCCTCCCTATTTAATTCAGGTCTGCCCTGGGTTTAGGGGTGTGCATCCAGATGCATCCACCATCTACCATGACATTAAAACCTGTAAAAACTCATGAACTTTCTCATGTAATTGGGTCTGCATCGTGAGGAACTGTGGAGAGGCCTTTAGTGAGCCAAGGCCATGCATAACTTCCCACCTGGAGGAACTCTCTGTGTTTCCAGACACACTACTTACACAGGTGCACACACAAGTAGTCCATATTGACACATTTACTATATTATAAGAGTTCTTAAGAAATACATTCTGTTTAATCAAAAATCTCTTCTCATTTTTAAGCAGTTATTAAAAATGTCTGAGAACACAAGAAGAAATTCTAAAGTATGGTCAGTTCTACCAGTAATAAGTTGCATGATTTAAAAAAAAAAAACTACTGATTTTATTGTTGGGACCTTACTTTCTTTTGTTCTTTGAACTCATTCAAAAATGTTTTCAAAATGTAGAAAATATTCACAATATAATAACATATAAACAAGCTTTGTTTATGTGCATAGCTAAAGTAACACTGTGTCCTGAAATTTGAGTATTATTTTAAAACTTACATTTCTTAATCTTCTAAATTTTATTGGTATCTAGAGATGTAGTTCATTCAATATACCTCTTTGATAGACACTTGAAATATATAAATATAGTAAATTTAGCATATATACTCAATTTCTGGACATTTACTTTTTTCTAATTTCTATCATAGACAATGGTTAAATGAATATTCTTGTGTGTGTGTGTGTGTGTGTGTGTGTGTGTGTGTATGCATATGTTTGTTCACACACAAGGAACCACTTGGTGCACGGTGCATGAGCTTGGAAGTGTAATTCCTGGGTTATAGGATATGTATATTTTCATTTAGCTAACTCTGTCCAATAATATTACAAAATGTCAAAACCTGCTTATATTATTTTGCATTCGATTGAATTGTTGATGAGAAGAAGGTTAGTTCTAGGAGAGGGAAGGCAGGAAGGAGATAAAAGAAGGAAACTACTTGTGTTTTACCTATGCAAATGTGTGCATATGCATGATATGAAAATGGGGGAGAGAGATGTACCACATTTTCTATATCCATTCCTCTGTTGAAGGACATCTGGGTTCTTTCCAGCTTCTGACTATTATAAATAAGGCTGCTATGAACATAGTGGAGGATGTGTCCTTGTTATATGTTGGAGCATCTTCTGGGTATATGCCCAGGAGTGGTATAGCTGGGTCCTCAGGTAATGGTATGTCCAATTTTCTGAGGAACTGCCAGACTGATTTCCAGAGTGGTTGTACCAGATTACAATCCCACCAACAATGGAGGAGTGTTCCTCTTTCTCCACATCCTCACCAATATCTGCTGATACCCTGTTCTGGAAGATATCTGTACTCCCCCTGAACACCTATGCTCCTGTGTCATCCCCTAACCCACATCCTGCCTTTTTGTGTTTATAACCCCTGTGTGAAAAAATAAAAATTATGATTTGATAAAAAATATATTGTATGAAAAAATCTATTTCCAATTAAAATAATAGAAAGAAAAATAAGAAAATGGGGGAGGCACACATGCACTTGCATAGAAGTATGACAGCACAGGAGGACACCATATGCTCTATTGTATCACTCTCCACCTTATTCACATGACCCAGGGTTTCTCATTGAACCTGGAGTTGGACTGATGGTCACTAAACCTCAGAGATCTTTCTTGTCTCTGTCTACTGCAACACTGGGGTTATAGGTATGCTCTGTGCCATGCCTAACTGTTTATACTTATTTAGGAGATTTGAACACTAGTCCTCATGCTTGTATGTAAAGTGCTCTTACTCAATGGGCTATCACCCTAGGCCAAGGAAAAAATTAAACACTGAGGTATGATTTAATTGCAATGCTATAATTGTTCTAATATATACATCATTAAAAAGTAAAGATGGGATGGGATTTTACATAGAGGGGGAGGAACCATCATTGTGTAGAAATTATCATCAAAATTATAGTGGCTGTATAGTGGTATTCATAGAACTAGGCAAAAGATCCTAAAATCCATATCAATATGCAAAACAATGCATGTAGTCAAAGATGTAAGGTATAAAATGGTCAAAGCTAGAAGGAAAACAGCATCTGACTAAGACATACTACAGAAACCTAGTAACCAAAGCAGTGTCAGACACTGACCAAAAGAAAGACAGACCAGTGGAACAGAGTCAGCATATAGAAATAAACCCATGCCAATACTACAGATAAAAGAATTTTTGGACATAAGTGCTGGAAAAATGCCAGCCATTTAAATATATGGTGCTACAAAAGCTGCATTCAAAATACTGAAATGCAATCTCCTCTCATGTCATATGAAGGTCAACTCAAGGTGGAACAAAAACATAAATATAAGACATGAAGCCCTGAGAATACTTGAAAATGCCTCTGTGTCTTTCTGTGTGTATGTGCTTCTCATGCCCTCTCCTCTCCTCTGTTACGTTATGTTTTGTTCTGTTCTGCTTTGTTTTCTTATTTATTTGCCTGTCTGCTTTCTAAAGACAGAGAAAGAGGCATGGACTTGGATATGAGTTTGGAGGTGGGAACGAAATGGGAGGAGAAATTGTGATAAGAACATATTTTATGAAAAAATGTCTATTTTCAGTTATAAAAGACAGAAAAAAAAACAAACAATAAATGCTAACCAGAATGTGAGATAAAGGTTATTTACCATTGATAAGAATATAAATTAGTTTTTAGCCCTTATAGAATCCATTATGGAGGGTCCTTAAAAAAAACCTAAATACAATTACCATATAATCCAGTCATACCACTCCTGGGTATATACCTCAAGGAATTTAAGACAGCATACAACATAAATATTAGCTTATCCATTTCAGCATTATCCAATATAGCTGTGTAATAGAATTAGCCTCTCTTTCCACAAACAGATAGATGGACAAAGAAAATATAGTAAATATACACAATAGAGAATTATTAAACACAAAGAAGAAAATTATGTTAATTTTTAGGAAATTTAATGGAAATGAAGATCACAGTATTGGATGGAAGACTAAGAAATATATATCCAATAGAGTCCTAATATCCAAAATATATAAGGACCTCAAGAAGCTAGCCACCAATAAACCAAGCAACCCAAGCAAAAAATGGGGTCTAGAATTAATTTTTTGCTGTGAAAAGAGTAACTATGGTAACAATAATGTATATTTCTAAACACTATGGGAAAGGATTTTCCATTTTTAAAACATTTAAAATATTAAATATTTGAGCAGATATATGGGCACTGATTTAAACATTAAACAAAGTATGTATCAAAATATCATGTTATCCAAATACTATGTGCCTATTAAATTTTATTAATAAGATAAGAGCATTAGCCAGCATGTAGAAACAGGCTCTAGATTCTATATATGTGCTCTAATAAAAGCACCAGAATTACAAACCATGCTAGGTGCTAGGTAACATTATCCTCTAAAACATTCTTAACAATCTGAGGGCTGAGCAGTAGCAAGCTTCCCACCTGCACTTCGGATACATTTTACTTGTATAAGGTAAGGAGATGATTTATATTCATAAAACCATTATATTTTAAAAGTGTGTGATTTGTGTTTTAAGAGTGGTTTATACTATGTAACCCAGGCTGGCCTGGAATTTACTCCATGGCACAGGCTGGTCTCAACCTCCTAGAAATCTTGCCTCAGCTCCTAAGTACTATGATAGCAAGCATGTGTCACTATGGCCAGATCAATTCAGCTTTAAGAAACCACTGAAAGTAAAGATATTTCTCTTACCTGTGGTGTGGTGAGGGTAGTAGTGCTACTCATTGTATCTTCCATCTGCTGTGTCTGAACGTCCAATGTTTCAAATTGATGTTCAAATTTGTCCATTAAGGCAGAAATCTATAATGATATGGTCATAAGAAAAATGTATCCTGAAAAGATGCTAGCTAAACATCAAGTGAGAATGGTACTTCTTTATAGTTTACCTTCTCAAGGTTCATACTCCTCAGTGTAGCATCCATCGATTTAACTACACCTGCCATGGATTTTGTCACCTATGTGGAATACAAAACCGATTCAGCAACATGTAAACTTGGTAACTTTTAAACATACTGTTAATATATCAACTTAGGAAATTTGTCTCTAACTTCTTTCATAACAAAACCACATCTATGCATCTTGGTATAGGTAATAATTTATATTATCGACGTTTCCTTAGTAAACAGCTAATAAAATGGTTGAAAAGTCCACTGCCAAAATAATTTTTTTCACTAATAAGTCCATTTTTCCAAGAAGTTCTTTATTTACACCCTATAATACCTTGCAATAGATACAGACTTGTGGTTTGTGTAAGTCTTCTTATTCTCCTTGAACTCAGTCAATGTCACTTTGGTTAACAGATGTTTAGTATTACCTTGCCCATTGTTACTGCAGTTTGAACTCTGGCTGCCACAGCATCAACCCTAGCACTCATTCTCAAGAAATTGATTGCTTGGTTTTTCTGACGGATTGCATTTTCAGCATGTATTCTCGCAACTTCTGTATTGCCCTTCTGAATGGCCTGTTTTAAACAGAAGTAAAATAGTGTTGGAGAAAAATAACAAACTAAGACACCAGTGAAGACAAAGAGCAAAAGTACAGATATTTTAAAAATATAAATGACACCATATTAACTCTATAAGAGCTTTAAATTAGCTTTTGATAGCTAATTATAATTAAAATGGTAAAGGAATAATGTACAGTCCTATTTTCTTTTACTCTCATGATTAGAAAATACATGTGTATTGACAGTTTAAGATATTAGAATATGCTGTACATAGCACATACTTTTAATTCCACAGTCAGGAGGCATAGGCAAGCTGACTCTGAATTTGAGGACTGCCTTATCTATATATCAAGTTCCCCTGCTACACAGTGAGACCTTGATTATTATATAATATATATATATATATACAATATATATTATATTATAATTATATATTAAATATATTATAATTATAATATATAATTATATACATTATATTAATATTTAATATATATTATATAATAGAAATATATTATATAATAGAAATATAGAATATATGTAATATATATTATATAATAGAAACTAAAAGTTAAAAATTGATCCTAGCCATATCTCCATGCTAATTTCACTGTAATTTAGTATATACTATCCCAGTATATAAACACATGTATATATATAAACTACATAGTTTATAGTTTATATAAAAGTAGGTGCATAGAATACACTGTTTTCTTTCTTGTTTTCTCTTGTGTAAAAAATAATCACTTGAAATTAAAATAAAGCTACATCATCATTTCTAAGGGCTGCATTATACAGATTTTTTTGTGTAGTAAAAAACTACGAATTTTACATAAAGTGGTTCTAGATGTTACATAGACATTAAGCAGTTTCTGTATGTTTTCACTGAATGTGCATATGAAAATTCTGTAATAGGAATTTAGCCTTTTCCATTTGATCAGGGATAACACTAAAGGAAGAACAAATTTATCTAAAGGAAAAACATCAAATAAAATAAACACTTCAGACAGTCTTCTAACAAAACAAAGTAGAATTAGGTAGTAAGAGAAATTCAAGAATGAGATCTCAATTTTTCAATAAAATAAATAGCAATTTTATAACTCTACTAGTATATGTAGCTTTACATACTTTACAAATGTTTTCATTAAGACAAATATTTGGATATTGAATTGCTGGATACAGATGTATATTCAAATTTAACTATACTCCCAATGATGCTTATAACAGTTTTCATCTAGAAAAATGCTCTTGTTTTAGTCACAGGCAAAGTAATCAAAATAAGATGATATTATTATTATAATAATCTATCATGATCTAAGAAGCAAAATATAGTACTTTTCCATGGATAGAACCTATAGCTAACACTGGGTGGCGATGAACCTGAGACTAGATAGGCTAGAGGCCTAAGGGAAAATGAAATACTACTGTTTTACTAAAGCAGTAATTTTCAACCTCCCTAATACTGCAACCCTTTAATACAGTTTCTCATGGTATGGTATTTCCAACGATAAAATTACCTTATTGTGTCTTCATAATTGTTATTTTCCTAACATAATGAGTCAGAATGTATATATCTGATATACTGGATATCTGATATGCAACCCCTGAAGGGATCTCAATTCACAAGTTGAGAACCACTGTACTAAAGGAATGTCTCCAAGGAATTTTGGGACAATAAAATATCTCAAAATGACATATTTTTTTAACCCCTCAGAGGTTCTTTGCATATATATTATGGCTTCCAGTTTTGTTTTTATGAATCTCTGTGTGTGAGTGTATGCGTTGTTGTGCTTCTTTTTATTGTTTTGGTTTTTTCCTGCTTGTTTCTGGTGTTCTATTCCAAATTGGCTGTTTTTTGTTTTATCTTATTTTATTAGCGTTCCTTAGATGCCTGTTTGCTTTCTAATGAGACAGAAAGGGAGTAGATATGGATGGAAAAAGTGGGTGGGGGTGGGGACTGCGATGGGTTGGGGGAAGGGAGTCCATAATCAGGATATATATATTATATAAAAATATTTTCAATAAGAGAAAAAAGTAGTACTTCATTAAAATTTCTTTGACTAAAAGGGAGACTGAATATGCTGGTGCATATATGGGAAAAGAAAACTCTTATATATTATTGGAGGGACTATAAAGTACCCCAGCCTTTTAGGAATTAATATAAAGGTTCCTGAAAAGTTAAAAATAGAACTAGCATATGATCTCATTTTGCTTCTCCTGAGTATATATTCAAAGCCAGCATGCAATACTGTTTATGATGGCACCATTTAAATTAGCCAAGTTATGGAATCACTTTAGATGCCCAACAATAGATATACAGACAAAGAAAATGTGGTATTTCACACACACTGGAGAACAGTTCAGTCATAAAGGAGAAAACTGTAACATTTTCACAATAGTGGACAGAAGTGTGCATCATCATGGCAATTTGAATAAGCCAGACTCAGAAAGACAACTTATATTTTCCTTCAAAAGTAGAATCTAGATTTATGTTTAAAGACATGGAAGCAGAAAGAGGGAGCTTTGGTAGAGGGGGCAGCAGGAGGAGAGGGAAAGACAGGCAAGGGTAACAGGAAGTGAATATAATTGAAGTATATTATATGCATGCATGAAAATGCTTTTGTAGATTTCTTTTGTCTCTTTTTTTAAGACAGAGAGAGGGAAGGAGAGGGAGAGAGAACATAATGTTGGGCAGGTAGTTAGGTGGGAAGGATCTAGGAGGAGTTGGGGAAGAGGAAAAATATGATCAAAATATATAACAGAAAAAAATTAATTAAAAAAGGAAAAATCAAAATTAACACTATTAGTTTTTACATTACATAAATTAGTTTTATAGTTTTTCTGAATATTTTACATATATTCCACCATGTTGGACTTTTTCTTATTAAATGGCTTTGTGTATTTATTACATGTAATATAACTTTTTCTATATTGCTGATTAGTATTTTGTTTTATATGTGATTACAGCTTTTAAATAGATGTCTATTTATTTTACTGTTCTTTAAATATCACTATCTCATGCCAATTTTTTATGATTCTTAATGGTTTCATTTCTGGTATTTCAGTATCTATTAAATTTGTGGCTTCCGTGTTCATATTATTCATCTGTAATCCTGTTCATTTAAATTTGTTTTTATTTTGACATAGGTTTTCTTAAAAGTTACTCAAGGTGGCCTTGAACTCTCAATTTTTCTGCCTGTGCCTCCTGAATAGCTGAGTAACTGGGATTGCAGGCATAGACTACAGGTTTACCACTCACTCACGCATACATCTACCGCCTTCCAACAATAATTGCCTCCTTGATTGAAACATTTTCCCTGTAATATATTCAAGGGATTTTGTTAGTTCGATGTTCATTTTGTTCATTTTATCTAGTTAAAAACTCCTACAAAAGAAACACCTCCATGTGAATTCAGAATTAAAGTGGAAAATAATACCTCATATTAAAAAGGTTTTCTTTCAACTCAGTCACTCAGTCTCTGAGAGCCTAGCATCTAGCAAAGGAAGGCAGCATTTTAGGCACTGGGGATTTAGTAGTGAACTCAAAGAAATCCCTGGGTTTTTATTGAACATACAATCCAAGCACAGTCCATAAAAAGCAAGACGATAAAAAAATGTAAAGATGGCGGGTATATAAAGAAGTGGCATATGACTTTATTCTAGCACTTGGGAGGCAGAGGCAGGCAGGCAGGTAGGGCAATCTCTAAGTTCAAGTCCTACCAATGCTACATAGTGAGACCCTGCCTCAGACAGAGACAGTGACAGACAGACAGGCAGACAGACAGGCAAACAGACAGACACACAGACACATATAGACACACACAGAGGGGGGCAGGAGGGGGACAGAAATAGATTTCAAGGAGAGAAACAATAATTACATGACAGTTAAAAAAAGGAGGTATAAATTGGGAAGGGAAGAATAAAGCAATTATAATCTTAAAAATTAAAACAAAATATTTAAAATAATAAAAAAGAAAAGTTATGATTTTGATTCTTTAATTTTCAGAGCCTGGAAAAGGACCTTTAATGTAGTGAGATGTGAAGAAACATGAAATATGGAAAAGCTTCTCTATCTTAGTGAGAGAAAGGAAGCAAGCCAGTCAAGTCATGGATATTTAGCACAGCAAGCAGAAAAATGCCAGTGAGAAGAAGCAGGGCTAGTGGCGGGGTGGGGGTCAACACAACTGAAGAAAGTCTACAGAATGGGAAATCAGAAATGAAATTCATAATAAATCAGATATGGCTTTGGAGCCATTTTAAACCACTGAAATTTTATTTGGAGAAAAGAGATTAAAACATAGTTCTGAACAGAACACTGACAAGTTATGAATTCTGTCTTTAAAATACTTCCTCTGGCTGCTGTGTTAGGACTACTTTTATGGGACTGAGGGATATAGCTCAGTTCAGTGGTAGAGTACTTGTCTAACAGGACAATGGTGTTGGGCTTGATTCCTAGCACTGAGGGGGAAAAAACAAAACTGAACTAAAACAAAATCATTATGGTAACAGAGTCAAAACAAGGAGGCCAATTTAAAGATTATTTGCAGTAAGTATTGTAAGGTAAAGATGCCCTGGGTGGAAATAAGTGCACTGAACTTGGTAAGAAATGATCAGATTCTAAGTATCTTTTAAAGACTTGAAGTGTCAGATGTGTGTGAAACAATGTTAAGCATAATGCCATTTTAAGGCAGTTTGTTTTATCTGAATGACAAAAAATGCCTTACAGGCACACAGGAACACTGTACTGGAGGAGGATGGCCTATAATGAGCTGTTTTAAGTTCGAATTTTTTCCCCTTGGTCATCCAAGTAGAAGCAATAAACAGTTGGAAACAGTAGTCTTCAGTTTAGGTACACTGGCTAGGCTAGATTTATCCATCATTATGCAAACAAAGCTGGAAGACTAGATGAACTCACTTCTAGAGTAAATGTAGGCTGGAAATACAGAAGAAAACAGCAGCTTGAACAGAGGTGAATGTGATTTCCTAAAAGCCAAATTGAAAAAAGTGCTTGAAAGAAGGGGTAATGAACCCTAACAAATGCTATTGGCGGTTTTAATAAACTATGAATTAAGAATGGATGAATGAAATGAGCAGTGCAAACACTCTTGGTTTCCATTTGTGGAAAGATGTAAGTATAAACAAACAACAAAACAAAAAAAAACCCAACACAAATTGAAGAAAGTGGAATTAGAGTTAATAAAAATAACGGGCTTTTCAAAGGGTTTTGAAAATAATGAAAAAATTGGGCAGGGTCAGGAAAGGTACTGGGCACAGAACCTAATGGTCAATTGTTTCCCTAGTACCAAAACCAAATAAACAAACAACACCCCCCCCCCAAAAAAAAACCCTCAGATAACAACAAAAACGATGAGAATATCAAGAGGCAAAAGAGGCTCTCGCATAAGAGCTTTTAAAAACTTAAGGATGAATATGTGGTAACACAATATATTCAGCACACAGGAGAAAACTGATAATGTTAAACAGATTATTGCATGAGTATTGGATGACTGGATGAACAGGCTTCAAAACAGAAGAGGAGTAGACTGTTTGATTCTTTGAACCATGGCCAGTTCATCTATTTGTAGAGGAAGGAAGGACAGTCTATGGCAACTGAGGCAGCTGTCTACTGGGATCACATATTTCTCAACAAAGTAGAAAGTGAAAGCATCAGTCAAATTTAAGTAAATGAGATCTTGAAGTTTACAAACAAGCCATGATGTGGTCGCTAAAGTGAATGTAAGAATACCTGGATTAAGGAAATACATTATAAACCATCACCATATCATGTTGATTCTCTTAAGTCTTTTTATATCTAATAACTTAAAAAAAGCGTATAAAAGAACACTGAACATACTCTTATGCAGCCATTTTTATTGCTAAAATCAACCCTAAAGACACAATCACAAAACTCTAAAAAGATTTATATTCAAGAATAAGGTACTTCAAATATCAAAAGAGTTTAGAACTGGAGACACAGTTCAGTTGCTGAGTACCTGCCTAGCATGTGCAAGGCCCTATGTTCAATCTCCAGTACTGTTAACAAACAAAGTAAACACCAAGACAGCCAGTACTTAGACATCCAAAGACAGAGGAATAATTGAGAAATTATAATATATTCACACGATAAAATGGAGTTATAGAAAAGAGCTATAGATATTGCAGATAATAAGCTAATAGGATGGGAGGGAAACCTCACGATTTAATAACAATACACAAGCCATTTTTCATGTCCTCCAAGTACTAACAGCTAAATACTTATTGTGCATCAGATACTAATACTTAAATATTTAGCAAGAGATGTTCCCTATAGGTAGAAGAAAACAAAAGAGTAAGTAAAGCATATACCATATACAATAATACTTATTACATAAATGTAATAAGTACTTCAGTGAAAATAAAATGAGTGATATAATAGGGTACTTTAAGCCAGGTAGTTAGGGGAAATCACTTGAAAATAAATGACATTTAAAGTGAGTGACTATGAGAAACCACTCCTACAAATAAATACATGGAAGAAAAAGAAGTTTGTCCAAGAAAAGGACATAGGTAAAGAAAACCTAAAAATAAGGCTGAGCTGTATGTGCTGAGAAATCCATTGTGTTCTGGAGCACAGTAAAGAGAGGAGGTTTTGGAAACGTAGGTATTGTGGATTAGATACAGCCTTCAAGGACTCTAGGCTTTACATTAGATGTGCTGTAAGACCACCTGGAATCCTTAAACTAGTAGTTCTCAACCTGTGGGCTGCAACCCCTTTGAGAGTCAAATGACCATTACACAGGGATTGTATATCATATACCCTGCATATCAGATATTTACTTTATGATACACAACAGTGGCAAAATTATAATTATGAAGCAGCAATGAAACTAATTTTATGATTGGGGGTCACCCCAGTATGAGGGACTGTATTAAAAAGTCACAGTGGTAGGGAGGATGAGAACCACTGCTTTAAACAAAAGACTAACACAACCATAATACACTGTTTAAAATGACTATTACAGCTATCTAGGGCAGAAACAGCTGGAGGACAATGGTAGATCCAGATAAAACAATTGAGAGGTAGGGTGAGAGGGCAGCAGCTGAGAGGACAGACAAGAAATGATGAAGTCTGGTTTAGAGTATGAGAGGTAGACATGTTAAGACATAAGGTCTATTTTGAATATAGACCTATTGTGGACAACAAATGTGCTAAAACATAAAATAACAAAGACTCAGCTTCTGGCTTGCACAAGAGCATGAGTTCTTTACTAAAACAAAAAAATAATGGATCAGAACCAGGTACAATTTTTTTATATATAGACAGAAAGCTGAACTCACGAATTTAATTGGGGAGAATAGTAGATTTAAGAAGTGGATTAAGTAGAAATGATACAATCATGGGCCAATACTCAAATCTAGAGCAGAAGGCAGAATTTTAAGAAAGGAAAACACAAACCTTCAAATTCTTACCAACTCATTAATAGCTGAATTTGGTGTAACCAGGATTTACCTCTACTTCACTAAAATTGTTCTTTATTGAAGTCATTTCTGTCTTTTTTGCTGGTCATATCCAACAGGTAATTTTGAATTATCTTATAAAATATTTTGCCTGTCAACTCTTCTTGCCATGAATTGCTTCTGTCTCTTTCAGGCCTGGATCTTCCCCAATTGTTCCTTTCTGATCTTTGCTGCTTTTTCATTGTTTATCTCTTTCCCCCTATCCTATTGCATTTTCCAGACTGGCTTAATTAGCTTGGTGTTGTCCTTGCTGCTTACTCTCTCCTACAATTGCCCATAGTTCTAGCACTAAATCTTATCATATCCATTATCTCCTGATGAAATCTACCTCTTAGATTCCTGAGAAAATTCATTTATGAGGCTACTACATCAGGTAGCATATATCACTTAGCATATAAAAAACTCAACATTCTCTCTCAAACAATCTGATAAATTGCTGGTATTTTTACACTGAAACAAAAGCCATCCTCTCCATCTAACTATTTGCCCAAACTGGAACTCAAAGAGTCAGTCTTGATAATATCCTCTTTTCTCCACCCTTATCAGTCAGCAAATTCAGATTCTACCATAACAATAGCTTTTAGTTTTATAAAACTTTAATTTTTATAAGTGCTTTGTCTGGCTGGGCAGTGGTGGCGCACACCTTTAATCCCAGCACTTGGGAGGCAGAGACAGGTAGATTTCTGAGTTGGAGGCCAGCCTGGTCTACAGGGTGAGTTCCAGGACAGCCAGGGCTACACAGAGAAACCCTGTTTTGAAAAAACAATAACAACAACAACAAAAAAACCAAAAAAACCCCAAAAAACAATTAGTGCTTTGTCTGAATGCATGTCTATGGATCCCTTCTATGCCTGGTACCTACAGGGGCCAGAAGAAATCAGATCTCCAGGAACTGGAGTCAAAAAGCTGTGAGTCATCATGTGGGTACTGAAAATTGAACCTGGGACTTTAGAAGAGCAGTAAGTTCTCTCCTTTTTTTGTGGCTTTTCGAGACAGGGTTTCTCTGTGTAGCCCTGGCTGTCCTGGAACTCACTCTGTAGACCAGGCTGTAAAAACATATACCAAAGTGCCCTTAACTGCTGTGTGGTGGTTTGAATATGCTTGGCACAGGGAGTGGCACTTTTAGGAAGTGTGGCCTTATTGGAGGAAGTATGTCACTGTTGGGGTGGGCTTTCAGAGACCCTCCTCCTAGCTACCTGCTAGGCAGTCTTTTCCTGTTTGCCTTCTGAAAAAGATGTACAAGTCTCAGCTCCTCCAACACTTCATGCCAATGATGATAATGTATGGCACCTCAGAACCAGTAAGCCAGCCCTAACAATTACATGTTACCATTTATAAGAGTTGCCTTGGTCATGGTGTCTGTTCACAGCAGTAAACCCCTAAGTAATACAACTGCTGAAAAAAATCTCTTCAATTGCTCAAGAGCTTTTAAATTCCTCACTCTGTCCCTGTCCCCATTAACACTTTACTAGCAAAAGCAACTCATTGTTTCTTGTTTTAACAATCACCATCCATATTTTAAACAAGAAGGAAAAATGTTAATTAAAAAATTTCCTCTCTATCTGTCTGTATTGTTTCTGAAAGCTTTTTTTATAATCTATTTTAAAACTTTCATACATGAATACTGTATTCATATCCTCTCTCCCTCCACCTCCTTCTGTGCCCTCCCCATTCCCTCTCAAATCCATGCCCTCTTTTTCATGCATTATTACTGTTACATCTGTAAGTTGATAAATACAATCTGCTCAGTCCATTTAATGTTGCTTATGCATATATATGTATACATACATACATACATACATATATATATATGTGTGTGTGTGTTAGAGTTGACCATTTAATATGGAAAAACAACCAATAAGGGTACTAATCTCTCTGATTCTCTTTCTCAGCAGTATTTAATTGCCTATAGCTCTTTATCATGGGTGAGGCCTTGTGAGATTTCACTTGTCCACACTGTCCAGTAAACTGGTGTTGCCATTATCCAGGTCTTGTTCTGGTTATCAAATTGTTGAGAGTTGGAAGTTGCAGCTTTTCTATTTTTAGTTTCAAGGGTCCTATAACCTAGCAGTCTGAACACTTTTTATTTTTTTGTAATTTAACAGTAAGTGATTTAAAGTATGTGAGTCATACTGCTAGGATAGACAATGAATCAGGGAATTTGAAGAGGAAGCAGGTTCTTAAAAGACAACTTAAAATATTCAAATGCTTTAGGTTAAAACATAGTTAGAATTCTAATGTGTTAAGGCTCAGAAAGACAAAACACCTTATGTTGTCCTCTACGTGTGAGTTCCAGCTTCTAATAGCTAAATATGTATATTTAGGCTGGAGTAAGTATGGGTAGAGGCCAGAAAACCGGATAGGGGTGGGTCCATGAGGCTTTGAGGGAGGTGCAAAATAACAGAATACAGAGAATTTATCATAGAATTGGAGATGAGGGAGGAACAGGGATAAGAGAGAAACAACCAAAACTAAACATGAAAATGGCATAAGGAAACATTCTATGAAGGTTAATAACAAACAAATCAATCAATAACAAAACAAAATCCCTTTCAAAGAAGCCTCAAAACCTATTTGTCACTGTTTTGGTAAAAATGAACAAAACAAGCAGCAATGGCCACAAACTGTTCACAAAATAAAAAGACAAACATTAACAGATACTACTATTTCACTGTGAAGCTACCAAAAGCTAAAAGGAAAACTTACAGTATGAAATCTGGTTAGTTATTTGTTATCTCAAATATCTCTTCTGAGTTTTAGACAACAGAAGATAGTCATCAATTGAGTACAAAGTTAAAATTTTGGAGTGTAGTTAATTATTCCTTCCTCAGTTGGCCCTGTAGTAAACAGCTTTCATACTTAACACTGTCATCCTAGGCAGAACACAATTTTCCTGCCCATTCTAATAAAAGCATTAACAAATACTGAGTTCCCTATTCCTTTCTCAGTTAGCTTGCACAGTCTGCTCCATTTTACAAGGCATACAATCCTTTCATTGACTTTTGGTTTTATAAAAAAAAATTCTCTTAACTTTTCTTGTGGTCTCTAGTTTTTTGTGGGAAGATACTTTAGGGAAAGTGTCCCTAAACTGAGGTTGCTTTATTCAAAGACCCAGATGACTTCACAGTTCTCAGTAATATGATCTTTCCAGTATCTACTCTTAACTGAAACACACACACACAAAATTGCTACAGACTTATGCAGGAATTAAAGTTGCATGTTCTTGTTTGGTAATGTGCCTCCCCTTCTATGATACTGGACATCCTAAGAGTATAGTTTCCATAGTCTAAAGAAATGAGGCCATGCCATCTAGCCCTGCATATCTCTCTCTGAGGCAGGGAGTAAAGTTCTTCTATGGTTCTGTGGGATGAGTTTATACCTAATATATAGTCCTCCCCAGGACCTGACTTGTCCAATACACTTACCATGTAAACTATCCCAGATTAATGCTGAATCACATGGTATTTTTATAAAAGTCAGACATCCCATTTGCTGGAGGAATTCCTGAAAGCTTCTTTTATGAGTATCTTCCCACCTATCATCCTGTCTGTGAAGGCTTCCTCTCTTTTACTTTCAGCTATCCTTTTACAGGAAATTTCTCCATAGGCTTTAAAGGAAAGCTTTCTTGTCTTTAGGGCCCTGTTTTTAATGTGTAGTAGTGTTCATTTTTCATGTTCTCCTTTAAACTCTAATAACAGCTCGAAGACCCTCATCCCTAATAAGGCTAATTCCTGAAGAGCAATTACATGTCACCTCCCTTTCTCAACCAACACTTATGGTGTACCTTTCCTTTTATCTAACATTTCCTCTAAGATTTCATTTACAAAAAAGATTGCAAGATGGATCCACCCTGCAGAGCAGAGTATGCTGCTTTTTGCTATAACAGCTTCGTGCCTCAATGAATAAAGTGGAAAAGAGACCTAGGATTGTTTCTTGATTCAATTTTGTGCTTCCACATACACACATAACCACACACACACACACACACACACACACACACACACACACCCCTACACACATGCAAAAACATAATGCATACCATATACAAAAAGAAATGGAAAAAGAAAAAAGTTCCCACTTTTGAACTATATAAAATAAAACATTTTTAGCATATGGATTTATACAAACTACCTATGTTTAAGTTTCCATAGAAATTTATTTTAAGACATCTTCAATTGTCAAAAAATGTAAGCATTGGGTTAGAACAGACCCATAATATAAATAAGAAAGGACAAGAGATAGAAAACTAAGGAAGAAACAAGAAGTTACATGAAAAGAAAAGGTAAACTGTGGAGACATTTCTGAGGAACATAAGCAAAAAGGACTAAATACAAGCACAAAGAATATGACCCTGCTAGTCAATTGATGGCATGAAACATTGCTTAGGATGAAATAGTGGTGGAATATTCTACACAATCACTATGGTTGTGCTTACCTGAGACTTGATACCTTTAAGAAAATCATGGTGTATTATTAAAACCCTCAGTATATAAAAGCACTCAATCAAAAAATCTATTGGGGATTTCTCTTTTCTTGTTAGAGTCAAACATATATTTTTGCATAAAGTTTGACATAAAACACCATTGTGTGCACAAAGTTCAGAGACAGTAATTGGCATACATTCATTATATATAATGATGGGTTGAAAGATATTTTCTAGGAAGTCTATCATACATTTTGACAATATCAATGACTTACCTTCCCCTTCATCCTCACTCATTACTTTAAATGCAACTCCACATAGGTGCCTCCGTCTCTTTATCTAAGTGTTTTCTATTATAATTCTCTCAAATAAGAAAGGACAAAATGCTCAGAAATAACTCAATTTAAGAACAGACATGTGAGCCAGGCGGTGGTGGCGCACGCCTTTAATCCCAGCACTTGGGAGGCAGAGGCAGGTGGATTTCTGAGTTCGAGGCCAGCCTGGTCTACAGAGTGAGTTCCAGGACAGCCAGGACTACACAGAGAAACCCTGTCCTCGGAAAACAAACAAACAAACAAACAAACAAAAAAAAAAAAAACAGACATGTGCAATTATGAAGAAGTACCTGAATACCAAAAGGAACACTGTAACCTCAGCCCTGATGTCTGAAGAACTCCTATAGTCCCACAGTGACATACTTCCTCAGGTAGCAACCTCAACCCCTGCTGTGACCTCAGCATGCTAACTTGAATTTGTGAGAGAAAAATAAGAATACATGTGAACATACAGGACTATTTGAATATTCTTATAATGTAAGAATCATATTGGCCATTATGATTATTAGAAATTATAAATAGCCTAGATGTACATCAACAAATAAAAATGGGGTATATTTACATAATGGAATATTTTTGTTGTTGTTGTTGCTTTGGTTTTTGTCTTTTCTTAATTTTTATTTTATTTTGTTTTTTTGAGACAAGGTTTCTCTTGTGTCTAATAGCGCTTATTGTGCTGGATGGAACTTGCTTTGTAAACCTGGCTGGCCTGGAACTCATAGAGATCCACCTACTTGGTTTAAAGGCCCATGCCACCACACCAGGCTTACGGGGTGGGGGGGGGGCAGGCATCTGTGTGAGGGGGTACTGGGAAGATTGAGGGCTGAAATTGGGATGTAAAGTAAATAAATAAATAAATAAATAAAATAATAAAAGTACTCTCTCCTTCAACCAAGGAAGACATACCCAAGGAAAAGAAGGCCAAGAGGAAAAAAGTTTTCTGTCCCCTAAGCCTCATGAAAAAGCTGGAGGCCAAAGAGGTGATGAATCTCCTGAGAAAAGGCCTAAGAACTTCAGCATTGGGACACCTCCTCCAGCCCAAGAAATCTCACTCGCTTCCTCAAATGGCCCTATTACATTAGGCAGCAGAAGGCAAAGGGCCATCCGCTATAAGCAGCTCAAAGTACCTCCTGCCATTAACCAGTTCACTCAGGCCGTGGACCAACAAACAGATTCCCAGCTGCTTAAGCTTGCCTACAAGTACAGGCCACTGACAAAGTAGGAAAAGCAAAGGTTGCTTGCCCATGATAAGAAGAAATCTGCTGGCAAAGGGGATATCCCAACAAAGAGACAGCTTGTCCTGTGAGCAGAGGTCAATATAGTTACCAATTGGTGGAGAACAATTAGTCTCAGCTGGTGGTGACTGCCCATGATATAGACCACATTGAATGGGCAAGTCTTCCTGCTTGCCCTGTGTCACAAGACAGGGGTCACATACTGCATGATTAAGGGGAAGATCAGGCTGGTGAGGCTGGTCCACAGGAAGACAGGCACCATTGTTTTTTCACAGGTTAACTTGGAAGATAAAGGTGCTCTGGCTAACTGGTAGAAACTGTTAGGTCCAATGACAATGACAAATACATGAGATCCGATGCCACTGGGGAGGCAACATCCTGGGTCCTAAGTCTAGGTATTAATCAGCATTTCCTACTACAAGCTGGAAAAAGAAAAGGTCAACAAACTAGCCTCTCAACTGGGTTAAATGTAACCTGCTAAGTTTTCTGTACATAAAAATAATTTTTAAATTATCCTGCAAAAAACAAGAAAGAAGTCATGAAATTCACAGGTAGAACTATCAAAAAATCCTGAATGAGGTAACTTAGAACTAATAGGACAAATACTGTATGTATATTCTCTCTCTCTCTCTCTCTCTCTCTCTCTCTCTCTCTCTCTCTCTCTCTTTCTCAGACACAGACACACAGACACATACATACACACAAACATATAGACATTAGATGTTAGATCTTCCATAGGCAAGCTACAGTCCCCATAATTACAGATGTTAAGTATAAAAGCGACTAGTGGAGACAAAAGGATCTCTGTGGGAAGGAGAAATAGAATAGAACATTATGGATGAGTAGTGTATATTGGGGAAAGTGGGGGAATGGAACAGTTTGATCAAATGAGGTTGGGCAGTGGAGGGGGTAAGAGAAGGAATGTAAGGGACAGCGAAAACTGAAAGCCATTTGAGGGGTCCCTTGGAAATCTGGTACAGCAGAAGCTCCCTAAAATATATACATATTCAAAAGAAATTTAAATGGAATAAATGAATAAAGGGAGGCAAACCCCAAGTAGACAACCCTCAAATTCCAAAAATGTGTTACATATAATTGAGTTGTTGGCTAAAAAGACCACATGAAAACCTCCAAACATTCCAGGCTATTGCCAAGGATGGTGAAGACAATACCTCAATAACTCATGGAACAAGGAGCAGTCAAGCTGGTCCCTACCAAGACCCTTCACCCCTAGTGAGTAGTGTTCATGGTACTGAGAGGTACACTGCATAATATAATAGGAGGAACAAGGTAAACTCCAACTTAGTTACAAACTCTTTTATCTTACATGTAAGATACTCATGCAAGAGTGGTGCACATGTTGTAGAAATAACCAACCATTAGCATATTAGATTTAAGGCCAAGTCTGTGAGATGGAATACATATCCAACACTGCCTAGGGGACCAAGAACTAGAGACTTCTTAGGTCAGGGACATAGTGGAATTCCAAATACTACTATTCCACTAAAAGAACATACCAATAAAATGACTTGTAATGACATTCTGCTATACTAATAGATTAGTGCCTCATTCATCCATCATCAGAGAAGCTTCTTCCTGAAGTAGATGAGAACAAATACAGAGACCCACAACTGAAGACTGTTCTAAGAACGAGAGACCATAGTATACTCAGCCCTAAATGGGAGGGCTCCATTAAACCCCTCCACACGGCCCAGGGAACCCAGTCAAAGAGGAAGCTGAAAGAGCCAGAGGGGATGAAATACACCAAGGAAACATGGCCTTTAAGACACAACAGAACTGATATAGCACACAGGAGGTAACAAAGACTGTGACAGCATGCACAAAACTGTGCAGGTCTAAGCCAGATGGGGTCCCAGCACTGAGAGGCTGAAGTAGACATGATCTCTCATCCCTAACCAAGATATTTTTAAGTGACAACAGCTTGCAAAAGGAAAAACCTGCCCTAATGGAGTCTCACTGGGTATATAAAACACACTTAAGTGTAGGTCCTATGCCCTAGGAGTAGATAGTCAACAGAAAACAAACTCATTATTATTTTTGTAGATGTTTTTTGTCACATATTGCTTTCTTTGGGCATTTCCCTTACTTGTACATTATAGTTTCTGATTTTTTAAAAATTGGTTGTATGTGTGTATGTTTCTTATGCTACTCTTTTTAATTATGTTTGTTTAATTTGTCTGTTTTCTAAAGACTGAAAATGAAGGCATGGAAATGGATCAATGGGAAAAATCTAGAAGAAATTGATAGAAGGAAAACCATGATTAGAATATATTAGATAAAAATTAATTTCAATACAAATAAAATAAGTAAGAAATGGGGAAAAGAATTTTATATATTCTCCCACCCCAAAGAAATAAAAATGGCAAAGAAACATTTTTTTAAATGTTCAGTGGTTAGGCTATCAGGGAAATGCAAATTAAAACTACTTTGAGATTTCCTCTTACCCCAGTCAAATAATAAAAAAACAAATAAACAAAAAAGCCCAATAACAACAATCACAAGAACAAAAACCACATAACAACAAATGATGCTTTTAACTATTGGTAACAGTGCAAACTAGCTTAGCCACTATGTAAATCAGATTGGAGGTTCTTTAAAAAGCTAATAATACATATGATTCAGCTATTCTACTCTTGGGCATACTCCCAAAGGTAGTCCTGGGTTCAACAAGAAAGCAGGGCTAAGCAAGCCATGGGGATAAGCCAGTAAACAACACCCCTCCATGCTTGTGCATTGGCTCTAGCCTCCAGGTTCCTGCCCTTTCTTGAGATTCTATCCTAGCTCTCTTCAGGGAAGGACTAAAATAAGGAAATGTAAGCCAAATCAACATTTTCCTCCCAACTTGCTTTTTGGTCATTGTGTTTCACTGTAGCAATAGAATCCCTAACATACTTGGAAAAAATATGGAAACCTACTACTGTAGAGGCATCCTAAACTATATGCATATATAAAAAAGTTTAACTCTAGTAACCTATAATGGGGACGAGGAGGGACTGACAATGCCTCTCTCAAACACCATAGGCTACAAAACAAAATATCCAGTAACAGATAAGTTACCCGTTTCTGATTTGTTTGCCATTACAGTCTAATAGATACATTCCTATCCCCCCAAATTCCAAGCTATTGTCACTGCTTTGGTTACCCCTTCCAGATCTTGAAGGTAAGACCTTACTGCTGAAGATAGCACACACTCAAGTCATAGGATATGGAGGAAATCAAGCTAGATTTGAGCTTGAAGCTTCATCCCTACTGGCTAGCTTTCATGGCAGGAAGATACTATGCATGCTATGAAGGGAATGGAATAATTAATAGTTTTACCCAGCTGTGAGCCCTTCAAGCAACAGTACTGAGTGGCCTGTTTAAAATATGGCCACTAGTGCATGGGAATAGCCAATAACTTTTTTTTTTAATTAGATTTAAGATTGTTTGACAAGACGGAACTTATGTCAGGTAACTTTAAGGGGGCCAAGAGTCTAGAGCTGGGCAAATCTACTACTATTATTTTGCTAAATGGACACAGTATTAAACTTCTTAAATACTTTCCTTTATAATCATAGATTAGTGCAGTTCTCGACTTTCATCAGAGACGCTTCCTTTTCTGGAAGATAGTGATTAATACAATGTAAATAGAAGAGACCATGGAGTGCTCACCTCTGAATGACACATCTATATCACTCACCCCCCACTTCAAGGCTCAAGGATCATTGTCAAAGAGTGAGCAGAAGGAGTATGAACCCGAGGTGGTAGATGAATACTGTGAAACAGAATTGTCTAGATATGACGGGCCCATGTGATCTCCCAGCAGCTACTGAAGGCGTGCACAGGACCTGTACAAAATCAATCCAGAAAAAAAAATCCCAGCCAGGATAGGGGAGCAGATCACAGAGTCCCACCATTAGTTGAGAAGCTAAACATAACTCATGGCTGCTGGTAAAAAAAAAAAAAAAGAGTCAGTTTTCTTCAGGAATGTGGCCCAAGAGGCTACCCATGTGCCAGTATCAGTCCTATACCTATGTACTTACTAGTCTCACTAAGCAGACTTGGTGAGTTTAAAGTAAAAGCACAAGAAATTGGGAGGGAATACTGAAGGGCTAAGGGAGGGACTGCTGGGGAAGGGGTGGGAGTGAATTTAATGGAAACACATCAGATGTATTCTTGGAATTCTCTAACAATAAAAGGAAAGTACGAGAGAAAACCATGGAAAGTCACATGTACACAACATAATTAACATAGCATGCTTGAATATGTTATCCTTCAAAAGTTTTACTTCTAAGTCTGCACTTGCCTTAGTAACCTAGATTTTGGGATAACATCTAAAATTGCTAAAAATGGCTTATAAATCTAAGCAGTAAGTGGCATAATAAAATCAACAAATAGGTTTCAAAGATAATTTTTTTAAAAAAGGCAGATAATTAAGAAAAATGTTTAACATCCTTAGCCACTATGGAAATTAAAATTAAAATTAAATGAAGATTTCACCTTAGCTTATCAGAATTGCTATTATTATCTAAACAACATTAAATGCTAATGAGGATATGGAGAAAATGCAACCTTTATATACTGCTAGTAGGAATGTAAATTAGTTGAGTCACTATGAAAACGAACATGGAAGTCTCTCACAAAACTAAAACTAGATTATTCATAGGACCCAGCCATGACATCCCTGGGGATATATTTCAAGGACTCTAAATCAACATGTAGCATAGCCATATTTATTTTTATTGTAGCAGTATTCACAATAACCACGTTACTGAACCAGGTTGGGTATCCACCAACAGCTGAAAGAAGAAAATTGTCATTTACATACATGTCCACACCCAATGGAGTTTCGATAGCCACCAGAGGGAGAATGAGATTTTGTTTGCTGAAAAATGGATTATGTAAAACAAGTCAGACTCAGTGAAAGCCTATTTTATCTTATTTGTAGATCCTAGCTCTTATACAGATATATGAACACAAATATGCCTATAGGGCATGAAAGCCAGAAGTAAGACTGTATGAGGTAAAATGAACATGGGTTGGAGGGGAAATAAAGAGAAGGGTGTGGCATGAATATTGTCACAATATGTGATACACCTGTTAGAAAATGTCTGCAAGAGTAGTCGACTGATTATATCTGCCTAGACAGAGTAATCAGCCCTTAATAATTCTGCAGCACTAAGGTCTGTCAGATGATCCTGGGCCAGAAGGCAGAAGAACTGATGCTCCAACGTCTTGTAGTAGAGGGAGTGTCCAGGTGTTCAGAGGTCTCTATAAATTGGCTAAGGTTTAGAAGCTATGCTTTGCGCTTCCCACAATTATAGTTAACTCAGTCATTCTGGATTTCTGACTTATAGTCTCATATAGTCTATATGAAAACTTATAGTCTCATAGCCAATCCTGGCTATTTACCTTGAGAGAAAAGATTTGAGTGGATGGTTGTCAACTGACATTCATTCTAAAGCCAAGGAAAAAGCCAGGTTCAGAACTAAGTGTTTTAGTTAGGATAGATGACAGAGGTTCTGGTTAGTCAACAAAATGATAGACTGGGTATTAGGACTATCTTGTACCTCACTGGTACAAATAGGCATAATTATGCTCTAATTGTATTTTGAGAGAAAAGTTTTATTTTAACAGGAAGGGTGCTATGTAGGAGGAGCTAAGGTGGGAGGAGTACTGAGAGGAAGAGAAGGAGTAAGGAGAGGAGGAGAAGAAGGAGAGGAGAAGCTAGGTGATGAGAGAGAGAGAAGGTGGGGGACAGGGAGGCAGATGTTCACGTATCTCCACCAGTCAAAGATAGTTGATATATCTAGGTTGGGTAGTGGGTTACACCTCTGATTGAGCATTACCAAACTTATAAAGCCTTTGATTAACATTTTTAAAAAAGGGTATAAATGCAAAAAGGAAAAGGGGGCATGGGATAGGGGTTTTCTAAGGGGAGGGAATGGGGAAAGGGGATGGCATCTGAAGTGTAAATAAAATATCCAATAAAAATGAAAAAAAATAAGAAAATGTCTGCAAAACCCATTATTATGTACAATGAATATACAGATAAAAATGTTTCACTATGGCTGAATTGTTTGTGCAAACAGTAGTATTTTGTGTCGAACAACTAATTTCATTCCAGAGATCTGGAATTCTAACATGTTCTAGGTAAAAAAGTACAAACATAGATGATTACCAATGAAACCTTCATAATATTATGTCCAGAGCTTCTCTGATAGGCAATGTTTTACATTGTTATGATTTGCTGGAGAACTTAAGCTTGTCCCAATGTGACTGCATTGAAAAAGTATTCTTAGAAGTGTGAACCTAAATCTCACAGACTGCCCCATGCAGGGGTTTTCTTTGCTGAGTCTGTGTTGAAACATTTCACTATATTCCTGAGGAAAACTACTTCCTGTGTCCTGTGACTCTTGCTAGTAAATAACCAAAGCACAATACATCAGTTATCTGCAATGATTAGATATAAAACCTTAGAATGTATGGGAGTTAGAATCAGCAGAAATGGGCTTCTCGAGAAGAATGAAATTAGCTAAGGACAGATTTTATTTGCAGTAACTCAAAAGTACACAAATTTTAAGCTATGCTTACACATATAAATAGCAATGAAGTTCAAGCATGGTAAATAAGGCATTATCGACTACATGGCTCAATGATTTACCTACAGAGACACCATATAATTAACTTACCCTTCTATATCTAGTTGTACTTCTTTTGTGAATTAGAAAAGTAAAAATATTAAAAGTGGTCTACCTTTTTTATCTTGGCCTTTTCAGCTTTTTCTTCTTTATCACACTTCTTGGCATTCCTATTAAGTTCTTTTGCAGCAAACTTCAAGTTAAATAAGTGTTCTGAAAATATAGGTTAAGGTTTTCTAGTCAAAAAGTCATTTGTCCAGCACAAAGACCTGACAAATTGATGTTAAAATAATTTAAAATGTTCAGATAATATTATAATTTAAAGCAACTAATCACAAAATTTCTGAGAAATGTTCTGAGAAAAAAATATTTCTTTAAAACTTTCTTTCACCCAAAATCAAGTTAGTAGAAGATACACTATTAATTATAAAAGAAAAATAACTACTCTGAAGAAACTAGGTTTTAGCCAAGGTCAATGTCATCAGTAATAAGGTATGCTAATATTATTTACTTTCTGAAGTGATGTCATGAAATAACATATCATCATTAGTATCATAGTACTGTTGCTAAGATCAATCTCATTTGTTATAAATGAGTAGTACAGATTTTTAAGTGTCAAATTCACCAAGAAGAAGGAACAACTGAATAACTGAAGCAAATAAGAGATAGCAGAGACAATGTGACTACGTAAAACATTACTGGAAGGCTCCCAGAAACCACAAATAGCCCTTACTGAGGGAAACTAAAGCAAGGCAAAACTGAAGCAGAGATCATGCAGGACCACTGTTTACTAACTTGCTCCCCATGGCTTGCTCAGCTTGCTTTCTTGTAACATGTAGGACCACCTGCCCAGGGGTAGCAATACAAACAGTGGGCTGGGCCCTCCCACATCAATCATGAATAAAATGCCTCAGAGACTTGCCTATAGATGTTTTTCCTTCTCAGATGACTAGCTTGTGGCAAGTCAACATACATACATACATACATACATACATACATACATGAGTTCCAGAGCCTACCTAAAAAAAGCTGCATGTGGTGGTATGCATCTATAATCCCAGAACACTCGTTGAAAGGTGGGAAGGAGAAGACTAGAGAATTGCACAGAAGTTCTTGGACCAGCTATTATGGAATACACAATACAACACAAACAGTAAGAATGACCTCGCTTCTACAAAGACCTTGGCTCAAAGTAAGAACTGACCCCCAAACACTGACATCTGACCTCTACATGTGTACTGTAGTGCACACAAAAATAAATGAACATAAAATAAAGGTCAACAAAAAGAAACATTTCAAAATTATTTGTGCACACACACATAATAAATGAAAAAGGTAAGGTCAACAAATAGGAGTCGAGTGATGGCTCAGTGGTTAAGAGCAATGGCTGTTCTTGGTTTGATTCCCATCTCCCACAGAGTACCTCATAGCTACCTGTAACTCCTATTCTAGAGGATCTGATAACCTCTTCTGACCTCAATAGGTATCAGGCAACAGGCACCCACACAACAAACAGATGTTCATATATGCAAGGAAAGCATTCATACCATAAAAGGAAATTAAAATATAATTTTAAAAATATCATCATGGATTAAAAATAATAAATTACAGACAAATTAATAAAATTGGAACTGAAAAGGGAGAGACATATAACAACAGAAAATGAGGAAATACTAAAATTTAGATTCTACTACAAAAGCCTATATTCAACAAAACTAGAAAATCTGGATGTAATGGACAATTTCCTAGACAGATATCAGACACTAAAGTTAAATTATGACCCCATAAACCATCTAAACAGTCCCATAACCCCTAAAAAAAATAGCAGCAGTCATTAAAAGTCTCCCTACCAAAAATAAAAAAAAGCCCAGGACCAGATGGTTTTAGTGCAGAATTCTATCAGGCCTTCCAAGAAAACCTAATACCAATTATCTTTATAAACTTTTCCACAAAATAGAAACAGAAGGAACACTACCCAATTCATTTTATGAAGCCACAATTATGCTTATACCTAAACCTCACAAACACCCAACAAAGAAAGAGAACTTCAGACCAATCTCCCTTATGAATATTGATGCAAAAACACTCAATAAAATTCTCACAAACCAAATTCAAGAACACATCAAAACAATCATCCACCATGATCAAGTAGGCTTTATCCCAGGAATGTAGAGATAGTTCAATATATGGAAACATAATCCACTATATAAACAAACTCAAAGAAAAAAAAAGACATGATCATCTCACTAGATGCTGAGAAAACATTTGACAAAATTCAACACCCCTTTATGGTAAAGGTCTTGGAAAGATCAGGAATTCAAGGCCCATACCTAAACATAGTAAAAGCAATATACAGCAAACCAGTAGCCAACATCAAACTAAATGGAGAGAAACTTGAAGCAATCCCACTAAAATCAGGAACTAGACAAGGCTGCCCACTCTTTCCCTACCTATTCAATATAGTACTGGAAGTCCTAGCCAGAGCAATTAGACAACAAAGGGAGATCAAAGGAATAAAAATTGGAAAGGAAGAAGTCAAAATTTCACTATTTGCAAATGATGTGATAGTATACTTAAGTGACCCCAAAACTTCCACCAGAGAACTCCTAAACCTGATAAACAACTTCAGTAAAGTGGTTAGATATAAAATTAACTCAAACAAATCAGTAGCCTTCCTCTACTTAAAAGATAAGCAGGCTCAAAAAGAAATTAGGGAAATGACACCCTTCACAATAGTCACAAATAATATAAAATACCTGTGTGAATCTAACCAAGCAAGCAACAGATCTGTATGACAAAAACTTCAAGTCCCTGAGGAAAGAAATCGAAGAACAACTCAGAAGATGGAAAGATCTCCCATGCTCATGGATTGGCAGGATTAATATAATAAAAATGGCCATCTGGCCAAGAGCAATCTACAGATTTAATGCAATCTCCATCAAAATTCCAAATCAATTCTTCACAGAGCTAGAAAGAACAATTCTCAAATTCATTTGGAATAACGAAAAACCCAGGATAGGGAAAACTATTCTCAACAATAAAAGAACTCCTGGGGAATCACCATCCCTGACCTCAAGCTGTACTACAGAGCAGTAGCAATAAAACCTGCATGGTATTGGTACAGAGACAGACAGGAAGATCAATGGAATAGAACTGAAGATCCAGAAATGAACCCACACACCTATGGTCACTTGATCTTTTACAAAGGAGCTAAAACCATCCAGTGGAAAAAAAGACAGCATTTTCAACAAATGGTGCTGGCTCAACTGGAGGTCAGCATGTAGAAAAATGCAAATCAATCCATTCTTATCTCCTTGTACAAAGCTCAAGTCCAAGTGGATCAAGGACCTCCATATAAAAGCAGACACACTGAAACTAACAGAAGAGATAGTGGGGAAGAGCATGGAACACATGGGCACAGGGGAAAAGTTCCTAAATAGGCAGGACTTTAAAGTACAAAGATATAGTGATGAGATGTCAAAATACACAAAATATTATCAAGCACTATTCTAAAAAAAGGAGCCATGAGTTTAGTAGTATCAACTAAAACAATATCAAGTCAGTATAGTATAAGAAATTAAGAAAGGGATCATCATAAAAATTCATAAGATAACCTAATATTCAAAGAATTCCATATCGTTCTAGCATGTGTGTGTGTGTGTGTGTGTGTGTGCATGCTCAGTAAAAAGTTTACTTAAGGGGCTACAGAGATGGTTCAGGTTAACAGCACTCTGCTCTTCCAGGGAATCTGGGTTCAATTCCCAGCAACCACATGGCAGCTCAAAATCATTTGTAACATCAGTTCCAGAGGATCTGATGTCCCATTCTTGCCTCTGCAGGCACTGAGTATATTTGATGCATGGACATAATCCAGGCCAAATGTGCATATGCATAAAATAAAGTGAAAACTCAATTAATTGTTTGTTAAATAAACCAGATTAAGATGAATATGACATATTTTTGTCCTATGTGGACTCTAGATATATGTGTGAAATATATATATATATATATATATATATATATATATATACAAATACACATATATACATATTACATAAAAGGTAGGAACGAACTATTTATGGGGAGAAAGGGAACTAAAAAGGAGAATTTGAAAAGTAAATATTGTATATACGTAATCTGGCTTTAACCTTCTAAAACCAATACATGAAAACAGAAGCGGAGGAAGGAAGCCAGCAGGAGGAGGAAGGAGACAAGAGAGGCTAATGGAAAGCAATGTACATGATAGTACATGATATACACATATATGTATGTGTATATATATATGTATATATATATAATAAAAGGAAATATATAATAAAAACAAATGAATTATTTTGTACACTAATCAAACTTTTAAAACAATGACTTTTAGAAAATGTCATGGAAAACTGAACTAATCTTGTTCCAGTAGTTTGAGGCTATACATCTTCAAGAATATTAATTAGACATAAGAAAACTTATTAGGCCATAAACTGAAAAAAAATTGTAAGATGAACACAACTCAGTAGTTAATATATTTGCTTTCTTCATGCTTTTCTGAAAGCAATTAAAGGTAAGATAAAAATTTAAGAATTGGTGTTTGAAATCTTAAAAAATTACCTATGTATAATTAAACATAAAATGAGGGAAACTGTCTTCTCTGTTTAGCAGTGAGTGCTAATGAAGTAACTGACAGGGAAATTGTGGAATAGAGCTAATCGGGACATTCCAGCCTCCCAGCCTCACATTATAAGGAAAGACTGAAAATGATGTAAACATTTACCATATAAAATCAGGAAAAAGATATAATAAGCTTGTAACGGCCATAAATAGGGCAAAAAAAAAAAAAAAATCGGAAGAGAAAATAGTAACAGAAAACAAAAATAAATAGGGTAAAAAGAAAAATAGAACTATGGATGAAGATACTTTAAAACAATAAATCAGGGGATTAAGCCTCATGTAAAATGGATAATACTAGATTTATGATAGAAATTAACTTTAAAAGCACAAATAATTCAGAATTTCTGACGCAAAACATTAAAATATTTAACATTTAATAAATAAAGTCACAAGAACAGACTTGATGGTATTAGTGAATTTTGTCAAGAATTTAAGAAATGGCAGTTTTACCACACACAAACTTTCTGAAGGATTAGAAAAAAGAAAGAATATTTTTTTAACTTAGAAACAAAACTTTAATTAAAGACCAAATTTACTCATTAGCAAAAATGCAAAAATATTAAACACAAAAATGAGAATCATTTGAGATGGGCAAAATATTATAGATGCTTCATAATCATAGTAAGTTTACCTTTAGAATCCAAAGATGGCTTAACATTTTAAAACACAAAATCTCTCCATGCATTTCATTCACATTCGGGTATTAAGAGTAAAAATCTGCATATGCAAAGGTCTATGAAGACCCAACATTCAACTGCCAATCAAATCAACACTGAGATGAACTACAACCTGATGAAATTCTAAAGATGGAGTGCATCTAACCAAAAATTCATTAGACGTATCAGACTTATCATGAATAGTTAGAAATCCTCTTAAAATCAGGGATAAAAAATGACCTTGTTCTATTTGATCTTCAATTATAACACTATTCTGGAGTATTTGCATGCACAGAACAAGAAAGAAATGAAAAGTACTGGTTACAAAAGAAAGAACCAAACCAACATGATTTTCAGATAATACAAATATATCCAAAGAAAATTTAAATGCATATATTTCTCAATATGACAAACCTATTCCTAGTCATATATCGCACAATTTTTGCCAATATACACGGACTAGATGTTTAAAACCTGATTGTAGTTCTATTTGTTATAATGATATGAAAGCTAATCTTAATGCCATCACTAAAAGAATGAAAAAAATAAATTATGGTATAATGATATAGTAGATAGCTATATAGGAATGAAGATTTTTTAAACAATGAATCATAATTAATTTTTAAAAACTTTAAAAATAAAAAATTTTAAAAACTTTGAAAAATAAAAATATATATTTAAAACATGAAATATATCAATATGCTTTAAGAGTATATGTGTCTGGTGTAATATATAAAAAATGCACTGAAGTCACAACCGTCAACTTTTAGATAGTAGCACCTATAGTAAAGGAAAAGAAGAATTTAACTGATAATGTTTTACAGTATTTCTTAAGCCAAATAGAAGGATGTCAGGAATGTTCTACTAAACTCTTTTTCTAAACTTTCTTAAGAGGGAACGACTTTCAAAAGAACATTATAGGACTTTAAAAAGAATGCAGAATTAAAAGTTAGTAGTTTTGGGCATAGAATATGTATTTAATAAATTATCATGTACTAAGTCACTTATTTTAATTGAGAAATCTATAACAAAAACATTTGTCTTGAAAGCATTACATAAAACTCTTATGTTATTACACTGTTTCTGTTTTATAGTTTTTCAAAAATCACTAAGGTTGAAAAAATTTACTGTATATAAAGAAGCCATAGTTTAAAATAGAATTCATCGACTTACTATGAAAATTTTGAGACAGTTCACTATTTAAACTGATAGTAAGTTTTCTAAACATAGTAGTTTAGAAGTTATTCTACTACCAATGCCACCAGCCAGATTATATAATTCTCCTGATGAACAAAAGTAGAGCTTGAAAACATACAAGTAGAAAAAGGAAGAAAATAAGAGTTCAGGGAGAGGGGCTGGGCACTCTTTAGAGGTGGCTCAAAGGTTATTAGCATTTGCCTCTCTGCAGAGGACCAGACTTCAGTTCACAGCACCTCTGCTAGCTAGCTCACAACCATCTCATAACTCCAGTTCTAGGGGATCTGACATTCCTTTGGCTTCTGTGAGTACCTGCACTCATGTGAACACACACACACACACACACACACACACACACACACACACACACTCAAATCATTACAAATAAATCTTTTAAGAAAGTGCTCCATTAATAGGTGCCCTAGCATAAAACAGTACCAGAGACTGTCTATGTATTTGATAAGTAAATAACATTATGCTGCCAATTTTTTGGCTTTTTAAGTTTCCAGTATTTTAATTATTGTGTGTGTTTTAGGGAGGTAAATTTGGGAGCAAAAGAATCAGAATCAAGATCATCTGAGCTAAAAGCAACTTTAGAGATAAGTTTACTAATCTGAAAACATAAACCTATTGATCAGTGTTTTTCAACCTTCCTAATGCTGTGACCCTTTAACATAGTTCATGTTGTGGTGACCCCCCAACCATAAAATTATTTTTGTTGCTAATTCAGAATTGTCTGTACTGACATGCAGGATATCTGATATGTGACCCCTGTTAACGGGTCCTTCAACACCCTTAAAAGGGTTCACGACCCACAGGTTGAGAACCATGGCTATAGCCAGACACATAGGTAGTAACTAAGGAATACAGAAACAAAGAGGTACTCAAATGCAGCTTATCTCTTAGGTCATACTAACTGTTACAGAGAATCTCAGAATTCGTCTTCATATGGTATAGAAAGGATGACCTCAAAATAACATTTCATAATTCTTGTTAAAGACAGCATTCTGTTGATTCTACAAGCCATAAATTACATATGCACTGGCAGGGAACTGATGTAATGGGCAAATGTGAAACACTGCAAACACTGAGAACTAATTCTGGTAAAGAGGCTACACCTTCCACTGAACTTCAGCAAGGCTGACTTAACTGATTAGAATTTCCATGACTGGAGAGTTTGGAATTTTGCAGGTCCAGGGCCTAATTACAATTTGTTTTGGGCTATCTTTAGTCCCCTTAACAGCCCTTCCTTGTCCACCTCTGTCTGGCCTAACATCCTGTGACTAAGAGATAAAACCTTTTGAAATTTATTAACAGACCAGGCGCTTCACCAACCAGAAAGCTAAGTGTTCTTAAGTCCTAGAGCTGAGATTTGTCTACTGTGCTGTACCCACCCACCTGATGTTTTCAACGACACACTGCAAAAAAGCCTTGATTTATAACTTGCTTCTTTTGCTATAAAAACTCCACTAAACTATTAGCAATTTGGGGTAAACTGAATCTATGTTCCTAAGGCATGGTTAATCATACTTGGCTTCAGAATTCAACTCTGTCATCTCCTTTGAAGCAAGGATAGTTGCTTATGTTGATAGTGCCTTGATAAAAACACAACATAATGTATCAATGCTGGGAAGTCTGATCCAGGTATGTGACTTGTTTTGTTTTAGGATTTAAAGTGATTCATAAGATCTGCAATGACTAACAGCTATTTTTATTTTTAAGGAGCTAGCTATCCCTGTGTGCAATACAGCCCCAGGTGATAGCAGTCCTTCATTACCTTTTTGAACTTAAGAGTATGTCCAGTACTTATTATCTCCTTCATTGGTCTGTAACCTCCCTCAAGTCAGAATGCCTAAAACTATTATAGCTACAGATAATGTCTCCAGAAAAATACACATAGTAATATTCAAAACTGTGCATATAATCTTAAAACATTTACTAAGTCCACACATCAGCAGTCATCTGAATTTGGAGTTACTTTGCACTGGTATTTAGGTTCACGTATGTGTGACCTCTGCCCCAGATCAAAAGCTGCTAAAAGAGAAAAGTAGCATGTTTAATTTCACGTATCCACTACATGATTTGGTCTATAATAAAGACCCCAATTCAAATATATTAATAATTAACTATGAATAGAAAGTCATTTGTTCATTTTTGTCTACTATGTATGCAAATGAGCATTTGAATGGTCCCATTCCCCAGGAATTCATAGTCAGAGGAAAGAGTTAAGTAAACATCCTTCCAAGGGTAGAGATGCTTAAATAAAGGGTAAAAGGATGCAGAATGGGACAGGAGTAACTGATAGAAAACACTAATCCTAAGATTCTTATACTTCAGAAGGACTTCAGTTTAGACTAGGAAAACAGAAAGTTCCTATAAATGAGTCACACTTGAATTCCAATAGTAAAATGACTTATACACAGAGTAATAAGGGAGGAAAAGAAGCATGGACCACAGGAGTAGCCCTTAATTATTTATCTACTAATTTTTCACTCCTGTAATTAACCTAGCACTAATACCTATACATACACATCACAGTAATTAAATATGGCTTCAATTAAAATTTTAAACTGAGCTTCACCATTGTACAAAGAGTAGGTTAACATACTTAATCAAAGATGGAGAAGTTACATAGGCAACTAAATTATTTAATCACAGCCAATCTTCCTACAGTATAATGAGATTTTTACATTTTATAAAAGGGTTTCAAGGTGTTCTTCAAATTTTACTTCATGTTATTTATGCAAGATAGGTCTGAGTCCATAGTATTTCCTACCTCTATATTTTGTATGTGTGTGGGGGGGGGAGGTCTGGTTTACACATAAATGAAGCAAGTAATCATATGGTTTGCATCAAGTTAAACCTTACTACTTTATATAACAGTGAAGAGCAGGTCATTGTTATTAGGTACAGCAGTTATTTATATTGATGTTTTTTGAGCAGTATTATACAATACAGTTTTCTGGACCTGACTTGGCTGTTGTACATACACAAAAACACCCAGAAAGTTGTGGTTACTTGTACAATATCTACACAAGTTCAAGCTCATTAAAATCCAAGCACTGATAGGAGAGGTGCTGCTGAGGCCCCACCTCTAGCTGAGGAGGTACTGGCAGTTGATGCTATTGGGGTTGAGTGAAATCACTTTTCTTCAAATGGTTGCTACTGCTAGGTTGCCCATGCCTTAGTGGATGAGCCCATAGCCATGTAAATAGGAGCAGCACTAATTGGCCTCTGGGAGTTAAAAATGAACACATTAATACTTTTCATTGAAAAAAATAGTTACTACCTATTTTGTTATTGGGAATACAAGGCAGGCTAGACAAAATAAAAATAACATGCCTCTATATTTTCAGAACAAGAAATAAAAACTTTCAGAGCTATTGCCCCTAATCCTTTCAAAATTTCTAAGAAAAAAAAAAGGTATTTTTTTAAGCTACTCAAATCTCCCATACTTCAGAATATGCCCCAAAATACAATTTGGTAGGCACTACCATTTCCTTTTACTTTAAAAATACCTTTCTAGAGTTGAAAGGTGACATAATATGCTTCCCAAGTGAGTCAAGTGGGTGACAGAGGAGGAAAGCCATGCCTTAATTCAGAAGATTGTTATTTTAAGGAACTTGGGAAATAAAACTGATCTTTTGACTCAGAATTCCCTGCTCTTCACTTTATGCTACTACTGAAACTATACTACAGTCACTACTTTTTTTTTACATGCAGTAGAAACTGGACCTATCTTGGTCATCATCTTTTCATGATCTGCATCATTCCTCCAGCCTAGCATTTTAATCTTCAGCATAGCCTGGCTAGTGCTGCACAGTTATGTTAGCAAGATTTATGGATGACATAAAATTTAACCCATCAAAATATTTACCTGTATTTCGGGCTTATAACTAATAGTGTCAAAGGAGCTTCTAACATGAACAAATAGCATTATCCATTGTTTTTTTTTTTTTTTTTTTTTTTTTTTTTTTTTTTTTTTTTTTTTTTTTGCTACCTTGGAGTGGAAGAAAAAGCAATTTATTTTATTTCTCTAAAGCCAACCTCTGGAAAAAGTAAAAATTATGACAAAATGTGGTGCTATTGTGACGAAATTTTAGCAGTGAAAAAAAAATGTGTTCATGACATCACCAGGTGGCTTTATTTTTAGCCGATACAAATTGCCCAAGTGGCCATACAGGCTTGGCTGATGGACTTCATGGCTTCATGAATAACCCGAGTTTCTTCAAGTGTTAAATTAGCATGCAGCGGGAACAGAAAGCAAGCACAGTTAGTTCGGAGGTTCCTAGCAATCGCTCAACCTCATCAGCAGTCACCTGCAGTCATTAAAGGGCAATTCGCCAAACGCCGTTTGTCCACGTACGCGTTCAGAACCTACATCTCCGCCCTGAGCCATAGGCAAACTCCAGTCGCCTCCCCTCGGTTCTGGCACCATTCCCTGTCAATTTCAAAGAGGCCAAAATTCACTGATAAGGCAGGTGACAGAAATCTTCAACAAGAGGCGGTACGGGTTCAATTATCTGTCCACAGGCTCCTCTGACCCTCCCCACATTCGAGGATGGCGGCAGTGGCAGCGGCGGCGGAGGCAACCAGCGGGGGGGGGGGGGGGGGGGGGGAGCCAACCCCAGGCCGCAGGAGCCTGCCTACCCATCCGTGCCACAGCGCCCTCGCCCCACGTGCGGGCCCAAAAGGTCAAGCCCCTGGGCGTGTCCCCGGCCCCCAGCCTTCTCCCTCCCCCGGCCCCCAAGGCCCTGGTAGCACCTTGACCGACGGAAAGGATACTCTCCATGTTCGACATGACCTCTGGAGTTCACGGGGCGGGAGGAGGGGAGGGGCAGATAACACGCGGGACAAGGGCTGGGTACCCGCGAGTCGCGGGTCGCGGGCCGTTAGGGCGTGCGGAGGGTGCCGGTTGTCGCCGGTTTCGAGGGATCCTAGCCCACTTCCTGTTTCGGTTTAGAACCCGTGGTGGGTGGAGTCCCACGAGCCAGAGAGGCGGGACTGGGACGACGCCAACAAGGCTGAGTAGCTTCGGTTAGGAAGGTTCCGGTCGCTTGGGGGCGGTGGAGTCCGAGAGCTAAAGCTTAGGTCCCTCCCCCTTAGATGCTTCACGTGCGCTCAGGATAACTGCGCTCAACCTGGTCCGGCATCCCACCAGACTTCTAGTTCTTTCTTTTGTCAACCCGGACGCCGCTTAGCCTTCCGCCCCACCTCGTCCCTCAGATTTGACACTGTCCTGGGAGTCCCTCATCCCTTTCTCTTAGAACTTAAGTCTTAAAGGATGAAGACAAAGGTATAGGACTTTTAAAGTACTTTTAAAAAATTCTGACAGTGTAAAAGAACGGCTAGAGGGGTTAGTGTGGTTGATAACGTTGAGGTTTTCAAAAGGCTCTTGTGCCGTAGAGTTCTATGGTTGACAGGGGAAGGGGGGGGAAGTCAAGCTCTACTTGAGAGGTAAGGTTGCTTCGAAATTCTTTCTTATATTAGTTGGATTAATTTTATTTTTCTTAAGCGAAGCTGATATACAGTCTAAATGTAAAATCTCTATAATGGGTGGGAGCGGATAGTGGGGGTGGCGGTAGATAGAACTTACCGTTTTTTACGTTCCTTCGGAAATGTCCAGAGGTGGATTTATTAGATGCACTCTCTAGACTTAGGAAAAGAGGGAATGTTAAGCAGATTTGTGGCATTTCAATTTCAGTGTCATAGAAATTACATGTGTTACTCTGAAAGTTAGTATAATTATCATAATTGTTAAATCTCAGAACTTTGTCGTTTACCTCATTTTAAAATTCAACCTGTGGAATATATGTACAATGCTGTACACTTTTTATCCTTAGGATTTTTTCCTTTTTAACGAAACTGGCTTTAAAAGTGAATGTTTTATTATTTTGTGTTACTGATAGTTGATCATAAGCTTCAGACTGTTTTCTAACTGTCCGTGCTTCTTTAAAAGAAAAAAGAGAATCCTTTCTTAATACAAACTTCTGGGAAAGTACAGTCTAGAAATCATTTCAATAGTCAGAACCGTGTAAAGGTTATTTTTAGGTTCGAATCTTACTTTATAGTTGGAGAACAAGACTTATGAAACTGAAAGCTTTGGAAATGTCATCAGTTCTCTGTGTGCCTTAAACAGTTGTATTTCACTGCTGGAAAACTAACTTTGGGGGTTAAAGGTAAAGATATATGTTTTGAAAGGCTTTCCCTTAGCACTTACTATTTTTAACATCGTTTCTCAGTAAAATCATAAATACTAGAACAATCTACCAAAACTTAAACATATGTAAGTTTTCAAAAGCTATTGTTAGTTATATGTATACAATATAAAAATAAACCTTAAATTTAAAAATGCTTTTTTCAAGCTATAGAATTTTTCAAGAAGCATCTTCATGGTATAAGATCACTTTTGTAAAAAAAAAAAAAATATTTGCCTATAGAGAGTATTTGCTGTTGCTGTCTTTCTTAAGTTTTAAAAAAAAACCTGTTAAAATCTGTACTTAGAAGGTGTTTACTTTTATGAGGTCTTTGATGTTTTAAATCCCAAAGTTACCTTCATATTTTCTTGAATATCTGATTTTAAAGTGAGCGTTAGAAAGAAAATTAACTTAATCTCAGAAGTTAAATGGTTTAAAGTGTATGAGTGTTTAGTTAGAACAGCTGCTGTGGAAAGAAATGGTTGTCAGGCCCATAAAGCTTATAAGAAAAATAGAGAAAATAGACTGTAGCTTGAAATATATTATTGATTGTTTGGTACATATTGAATGGTATTTGTAAAATGATGCACCACCATTTTCTGTGTATGACATATAAAAGAATTCATTTGTTACATGTCACCCAATTCCAGGAACAAAACAGTATTTTCTATAAGTTCACCACTGTGCACTGAGTACACTTTCATAAGTACAATCCTCTTTTCAGAAGCATCCTCTTGCTTGGGTTCATGTATAATTTCCCTGATTTTTTTTTAATTTTTAATTTTTCTCCAATTATTTTTTATTTACATCCTGATCATGAGGGAGCTTCCCTCTGTCCTCTCCTTCTAGTCCCTTGCTATAGGGATTTTTATCCTTTGCATTCCCAATCAATATAGTACTTAGGGTAGCCTGTTTTTGAAATTTCTTATATAAATTAAATTATACTGCCTTGTGCTCCTGACTTATTTTGTAACCCATCATAAAGTTCCTCAACTGTTTTATAATATGTAGCAGTGATGAATTTATTTTGCTGCTCTAAAGTATTTTACTTTATGTATTTACACGAATTTATCTATCTTCTTGATGATGGCTATTGAAGTTGTTTCTATGTTGATGTCATCTCATGATGGTTCGTTTAACATATATTTTTATAAAAGGTACCTTTCAAAATGCCCAGTGGTGTCTGTAAGAAATAACTTTGTAAACTTAGGAAAATGTATTTACTCATTTTATTGTATGCATATTACCTGTTGTTTTGAATGATCTTGTTTTTTATTGCTTTGCTTGTTTTTGCTTATGTTTCTGTATTGCTACTGGGTGTAGCAAAACCTACTACCCTGTCTCATCAAGTAGGATGTTCCTTTTACTATGGTTACCCATAGCTTGTATGGGGGGTAAGCTAACTATGAAATACAGCATCATAAGTCACATGTAGATAATAAATATGCTTAATTTCATTTGCTTGCACTTAAAAGGAGGCACTGCAATTTCTATGACATTTTGCTGGAATAATGGAGATATAAAGAATGTGTTAATTTTATGTCTTAAGATAATTCAGTAGGTATTACATGTGGTTAAACTTGACATAAACAAAGCTAATGTGGGATATTATAATAATAATAATTCCTATGGAAGTAGAGTTGTTTTCTAGATTAATCATGGTCAGTTTTTAATTGAGGCAGTTACATGAATAAGTATTTTAAATGAATATTTTTATAAAATAATCTTTGTATTCTAAACACTAAAATTTTAATATTTAATTTGAGTGCTTTGTGGCAATGTTTTTGTGATGTTTTAGCAAAATTTACTGAAGTGACTAGAAAATGTAATGGTTCATTGCAACTGCAACTAAGCCCCATCACAAGAAAGAATAAGAATGCACCAGGAATGGGAATACTGTATCTTTTTATAATTTTTCTCAGATTTTCCTATTGTTGTTATACTATCAGGTGGATAATCTGAACTTCTATAAATTGTGATAGAATAACTTTAGAGATGATCTGAAAATTTAATACTTTACCTCTATTTACATAGTGGAAATGAATATTCAAATATATAATTGTAAATTCTTTATTGAATTAATACCTTAGTTTAGATGGAATTTAACAGTTTATAGAGGATCTCATAATTACTTCATTTGATAGTTCATATTCTGTAGTAACCTGCGCAGATATGGTCAACATCTTTGCCAATAAGAAAATAATGACAAGAATAATAAGAACAACAACCAAAGCTTTTAAAAGATGATTTGCTGAAGCAAGCTTTGAACAAATAGCCTTGTTACAACCTGGTCTCCTAGGTTTCTAATACACTTCTTTTGAATATGTACAACAGGTTAGGTGTACAGGAGTTCAGGAGTGATCGCAAGTGAGATCTCTTCTGTTGCTTTCTTTTTCTATGTTAGGTACCCATTGTATAAGAGAAACAAATTGTCTAAACTGATGTGCAGTCTTTGCTGTGTTTTCTATGGAGAAATAGGTTCTGTTCTAAAATTGCTAGAGAAATATAAAGTGAGAAGCTTTCCAGTTCAGAATAGAAAAACTTTTTGTTCTGCCATTTCAGATTTTATTTGCAAATTGTACTAGCAAAGAACTATTCAAGTAACTGATGAAAGAGATTAGAGCTACTGAAGAGATAAAGCTCTGTTTGCTAAGGCAAATAGAGGACCAGATGAAAAATAGTTTAAACACAAGCAATATGGTCAGGTGTGGTGTCAGAGGCAAGAAAAGTGCTAGTATTGAGGTCACCCTGGTGTACATATGAAGGTCTAGGTTGTTCAGAGGAACATAGCATGATGATTTAAAAAATATTCCCTTGAAAGCAATAAAATTAACAAAAGTAATACAAACAGAAGGTATAGGTCTGATTGGTAGACATAGGTGACCTAAAAATCATTCAGTTTATGTTTAGAAATGAGAAATGTTTCTAGGAGACAAGATGAAAGTTCATTGCAAGATTCACATGACTATAAAGAGAAAAATAAACATTGGATAATTAATAATATGTGGATATTTATTCCTTGTGTTACGATTTTATTCTTATTTAAACAATAAAGGTGATAGTTAATGGTTATAATATCTATATTATCAGAAGAATATTTTTGGCAACCTCTGATTCTCATAGAGCAATCAAGACTTAAAAATTTCCCTCTGTCAGAAAACCTTCTGAATACTTGAATAATCAAAATAAAATTACACTTTACCACTAAAAGATTTGATTGATTCTTAAGAGATGATATGATAAGGAAGAATAAAGCATTTTCTGTTATTAGAGGTACTTTATACTTTAGAATGATTCCACATTAATTTTGGAAATTGCATGATTGAGAAATTCTTCAATATGGGCATAAATGTGCAGAGAAACCCATTATTAAATAAACTCTTTTCTGTATTATTTTATCATGCAGGCACTGTTTGAAGAAAATTGTTAAGTGGAGAAGTAAAAGGAGATTTTTTTTGTGAAGTGTGGATGAAGACAAAGTAAGGAAAAGATAGCTCTTTTAAAGATCTGTCTTGAATTCTTATATTCCATTTTAGTAGCCACTGAACCTATACATTTACCTATAGTTAATTAATTTCTTTACTACTTAGTTATGATTATACAACTCTTTACCCTAGACTAATTCTCCAGTCAGAATTCTGTCAAAGTCATTCACATGGCTCTTATCATTTTATCTGGTAAATTGATTACAGTAATATCTAAAAGTCTTTATAAATATTTGAGTACTCTGCATTTTACTACATTTAGTTATATATAATATATACACACATATATACACATATATACATATATAATATAGATATACATATATATTATATATATATATGTATATGTAATTCAGTGATTTGTGGATAGTATTATTCTGAAGACCAGATCAAAAATATTTTAAATATAAGCAATATGGTCAGGTGTGCTGTCACAGGCCTAGAAACTTAGCACTCAGGAGGCAGAGGCAAAAGAAGTGATGTGTAGTTCTTATAGATCAATACATTTTATCTCTGGGTAAAGTTTTCTCAGATGTTGCTATAGGCATTTGAGGCTGGACTTCTTTTAGAGATGGGGTTATCTTGTGGTAGATAGGATGCTTACTATCATTTCTGGCCTCAATCTGCACCCTTCTCTCCAAGTTATGATAGCAAAAATATGTTTCTAGACATCACCAAATACTCTCTCAGGGACAAAATTACTCTCAGTTATAGAGTTACTTAGTCAAACTTTACAGTTGTATAACATTAAGCCATCAAGATTGACAACAGTAATAGCAAGAGAAACAGATGTCATCCTGCTTAAGAACAAAGCAATAACACTATGTCTAGCTTTTAAAATTATATATTTGGTAGAATTTGAATCCGTGTGTGTGTGTGTGTGTGTATTTGTATGTATGTTTCAATGGGCGTACATGCACCTGTATGTGAATGTGTACTGTGGAGGGCCAAAGTTGGTCTTAATGTGTCTTCACTCTATATTTTCCGAGACAGAATTTAATCCTAAACCACCAGTGCTCACTAATTCCTGTTAGTCTACCTAGGGAGATTTCCCCAGAGAGCTTCTGTTTTTTGCTTTGTCTGTGCTAGGATTACTGGTGGCTACCATGTCTGTCTAGCTTGTATTTGGATTCTGTGGATCCAGACTCTAATTCCCAGGCTTGCAGAGCAAGCATATTATCTATTGAGCCATCTCTCCTACCTAGGAAAGGGATTTTGAAGTTATTCTAACTTCTGTTCACTTTGAAGGCTGTTGAAGAAACAGGGCATTTGGAATCATTCATTCGGGGATAAGCTTCATTGGCTACATAGTTAATAATCTTCAACAGTTTATTTAGCTTACATTGATTTTGATTTTGTCTGCTACAGTATGGAAATTTTTGATAGTTTTATTTTTAGGATTAGATGTGATAATATTAGAATTCATAAATTAGAAAATTTGAGAAGTCATATTAATCTTTGAAACTTCAAATTAATAGTTATCCATCATTAGGAATGATACATGTAAAGAAAAGTTAAAAAAAATTATGACATAAATACATGCTTCATTAGAAAAATTAAGGCATTTCTGTTAAACATATTTCAACAAAAATAATGTCTAAAGAGGGCTAGAGAAAGTCTATTTTAAAAGTACTCTAAAGGCTTTAACAAGAAAGACTAGGCAATAAATTATATATATGTATATATATATATATATATATATATACATATACAAAAATGGGCATACATTTATTGAATTAAAGTGAAAAAATTAGTAACACTGTGTGGATCATATTTGAATTCATATATAGTCTCCACAAATAAGTATATATAGTCCATTTTGTAGCATATTATTTCACTATTATATGATTGTCTTTCAGATTTATGAAACTTTTCCTTACGAGTCCCTGAGCTCCATGTAATATTTGGATGTTTGTCTCTGCATCCCTTTCCATTGGATGCTGGGACATTTATGTTAGTTAGGTTCTTGTCTACAAGCGTAATAGAGTATCATTAACAGAGTCAGGGGTTGGTTCTTGCCCATAGGATGGGTATCAATTTGGTGCAGTCATTGGTGGGCCATTCCCTCAGTCTCTGCTCTACCTTTGTCCCTACACATCCTGTAGGTAGGACACATTTTGGTTTGGAGGTTTTGTGTGTAGTCTGCTGTTCTTATCCCTCCACTAGAAGTCCTGCCTGGCTGTAGGGAGTGACCACTTCAATATCCATATGCCCCACTGCTAGGAGTCTCAGTTGGAGTTGCCCCCATAGACATTGTAGGGCTTCTCCCTATCCCAGGTCTCTGGCAAGTCCTAAGTACTGCCCTCCCCCCTCCACTGCTGATCTCCCTTTTCTCTCCCCTGCTCTCCTTATATATGATCTCCCCCTTACCTCTCCATCCCCTCTTCCACCTAGTTCCATCCTTCAGTTAACCTCAGATGTCTGTTTTGTTTCCCCTTTTGAGAAAGATTTAACCATTCTTTCTTGGGCCCTCCTTGTTATTTGGCTTCTTTGGGTATATTGATTATAGCATGGCTATCACTTTATGGCTAACATCCACAGATCAGTGAGTATGTACCATGCATGTCCTTTTGGGTCTGAGTTACCTCACTCAGGATATTTTCTAGTTCCATGTGTTTGCCTGCAAAATTCATGATGTCCTTGTTTTTAATCAGCCATGCAAATTTTTAAAATTTAAAAATATAATTATTTATAAGCCATTTCATTCTTTCCAAAAAATACTGAAGTTCTTTACTTTAAAAATAAATGAAGCACCATTATACAGTTAAAGTCTTGCTTGTAATAACTAATTTAATAACATGTTATATATTATTTTCTGTATATAAGTGTTGATTCTAAAACAATATATACTTTTTGATTTAAAACATTTATGGATATTTTACTTAGGTGTCTAGTTATCATACCTATTTTCAACATTATTTTGAAATCTACCTATATAATTTATCAACATTTTATATAATTTACCCTAAAATAATGAATTTATACTTATTCATTCAACCTTTATGAACATTTAATTTGCTTTCCTTTTGTCAATTATAAGTAGCACTGCAGTTACCCATTGTGGCATGTGTCTCACTATATATCTCTAAGACTTCTATGAGTATACTATAATATTGGGACACAAAGTAAATAACAATTCTAAGGAAAGTAAAACAAATATTTAATATAGTAAAATGGTTTCTTGTCTAGAAATTAAGATTCAGGAAATAGTTACATTCCCATTAATTCTATGGAAAGTCTGGCTTTAATTTCAAAATGTGATATCAGAAGTTAGACATACATTCTTATTTCATAGACACTAAAATAAAATATTTTCTAACTGTATGTTTATCACTGAATAACTAAGAAACAGAGTGTGTTGTACACATAAACTATGGGTCTCATCTAGAATTGCTTTTATTCTGATCTCATTCATTTAGAATGAAAGATTATCTCTAGGAAACAATTAGTGTATTGGACAAGGGTTTATACTGTGTTAGCCTATAAGATTGTCTATTTCATTCAAATAGGCTTGAAACAAAGAATATGTCATAGTTTTTCATCCTTTAAGACTATTGTTAAGAGGTTACCATTGATTTACTGAAAGTTTTTCATGTACAAATAGATATTAGAGTAAGACATTAAAGTTATTAAGACCATTGCCATATTATTAAAATAAAAAAATTAACTGTCTATTTCTAAGGCAAGTCCTAGATTAAAACTTAATAAGAATTAGGCAATGATTCATATTCTATGGAAAATAAAAACTTTAGATCTTACAGATAACTCAGTGGTATAATGCTTGTGTAGCCTGGAATTCATGAACTTGTGGATTCCATCCCCAGCACCAGAGAGGAGGATATGGGGAGATGGAAAGAATGAAAGAATGCTGAGAAGGAAGACATGGATGTGGGAGAGAAAGGGAGGAAGGGATGGGGAAAGGATGCAGGAAGATAATAATCACCATGTATTTTATCCCATTTTCAGACTTCTCAGTAAAAGTAAATGAAATTATCCACTACTTCAAGTCTATTTCACTGAAGTTTCATTAACTGGAGGTAAGATATAAAGTTTACCAACACATAAATTTATAGAATGCAGGGAAATGAAAGGTTATTTAACTTACAAAAGAACATATGTAACGCTGATATAAATTAATCCTTTAATTTTTAAAATTTTAGCCTTCTGATAAAGACATGCTTATGAACAGTATAAAAAGACTCATCTTAAGAAATCTCTGAGAGTTGCACTAATGAGTATTCAACTTTGGGCAATAGGAGAAAAAATTATGAGCATGTATTTAGAAAGCATGTTCTTTATTATTTTGTTCCTGTTTTCTGTCTTCCCTCCCTCCATCCCTCCCTCCCCCCTCTCTCATTTAAACCAGTGACATTTCTCTAATATTTGTCCTAATTTGCTTTCTGTTGCTGTGATAAAACACTGACCAAAACTTACTTGGATAGGCAAAGGTTTATTCCATCATACACTTCCAGGTCATAGTCCAGAACTGAAGGAAGTCTGGGTAAGAACCAAAGCAGAAACCACAAAGAAAGAATTTTCGTGACTTGCTTCCTATTGCTTGTTCAGCTTGCTTTCTTAAACTACCCAGAACCATCTTCTATTGGGCCAGTCAGCCCACAATGACCTGGAATGTTCTACATCAATCATTAAGAAAAATATCCCCACAGACTAATCCACAGGCTAAATTGAGGGAGGCAATTCCTCAACTGAGGTTCCTTCTTTCCAAGTGCACCTAGTTTGTTTCAAGTTGAGAAAAACTAACCAGAAGACTATTCTTTTCTCTTTATGAGTCTAAATTGACCCATCACCACCACCACTGCTGCTGCTGCTGCCGCCGCCACCGCCACCACCACCACCACCACCACCACCACCACCACCACCACCACCACTACCACCACTGCCGCTGCCACCACCATCCCCCTTTCATATGAATACAACATTTAGATACTTGAAAAGCCAACTAGACAAACAACAGCTCAAGTTGAACGTATATTCCATACTTTATATACAAATTAGGGTTTGTTGGAATTTATAAAATGCTGTGCAATCAGGATGAGGATTTAGGCAGTATTGTTATATTATAAAAAGAACATTCAAATCAAGTACATGGTACATTGAGGTTCAGATATTCCACCATTCTTTTTCATTTTTGATTTGTAATTTGTTTCATTTAAATTCACTTCATTGTAATGAACATAAAAGCCAAAGCATCAAGAAACTCAATTAAAGTAGCCACTCAAACACTTGCCTAGACCCAAACTCTCTATATTTCTGAATTTCAAAATATTTCTATATTCTATGAACATGTTGTCTGTAGATATGGAATTTTGCTTAGTGATTTTGGACTTTAATTATTACTTACATTTTATGCTCATATTCACTACACAAAAAGAAAAAATCATGACAGATTTATAACTAGGAAACTAATTAACTTTACATTCTTTTACTATCCATGAGTCTTTTGCTTATATTTTGTCTTTCCTCTCCTCTTAATATTAAATAGCATTCCTTGGTCTCCTCTCTAGGTAGTATACTATACCCACACTTATGATCGTTAACATAAATACATATGTATCCAATATGTGTTAAGTCCTTTATATGAGGGAGAATGCATGTTTTTTTTAATTATTTTTTTTTGAGATTGGTTCATCTCACTTAATATTATACATTTTAAACCCATCCATTTTCTACATATTTTCTGTTACATATTGACATCTTTAAATACTTTTGACAATGTGTTATCTAGAAATTTGAAATAAAATATCCAGAATGGGGAAATTAATGTGATATCTTCTGAAAAGCAGCATTAGTTATTATGTATATTATATTTACTCTTTTATGTGTACCTTATCTTGTCAGTTGGTTTATGTGCTTCTTAAGGACGAAGTCATTTTGTTTCTCATGTAGCTTTGAAAAGTCAAACCAACATAATTATTGATTGTCAAAATTTACTAGGTTTTAATTATGACATTAACATGCTTTAATTAGAGGTATCATAAATTAAAGCTACGTCTTCAGAGAGCTGTCTTCACATCTCATTTTATTTTCATAGCTGGAAAAGGGTGTGTAAATACTCAAGAAGTAAAAGATAAATGTCTTGCATGTTTTAAATTCAATTTATTTTCAATGGATAATAAGGTCCCCTTAAATCATTCCACCGAAGTGAATGCATCCAGTTGAGCAATACTAATTTGAGGTAGATAGCAAGTTATTTTTAAAATGTAATTTACATTTAATTTTGTGTGTGTGTGTGTATGTGTGTGTGTTTGTGTGGGTGCAAGTACACCATACATGTGCAAGGAGGTGTACTTGTAAATGTCAAAGAACAAGTTGTAGGCATCAATTCTCTGTCTTGTTGGTAGAATTTAGGTCATAGGACATGGCAGAAAGTTTCTTTACCCAATGGAGCCATCTCATTGTCCCAGATAGCAGATTCTTTATATATTTAAAATACATCAGATACTTTTAATAACTGTCGGGACGCATAAATCTGCCTCCAACAAAATTAACAATATAAAATACTCTCATGAATTTCAGGTGTCTTTTCAAATAATAATAAAAATTTATAAATTTGAGGCTAGAAAAATTATAATTTTATGATACCAATATGACTAAGAGTGAGACAATAATGTGTTACTTAACTAATGTTACTTAACCTATAATTTCTCAGTTATTATGTTTCTCCTAGAGGTCCTTTCTTTTTTTTATTATATATATTTTTTTATTAGATTTTCATTTACACTTCAGATGCCATCCCCTTTCCCCAATCCCCCCCCTTAGAAAACCCCTATCCCATGCCCCCTTTTCCTTTTTGCATTTATACATTTTTTTAAAAAATGTTAATCATAGGCTTTATAAGTTTGGTATTGTTCAATCAGAGGTGTAACCCACTACCCAACCTAGCTATATCTACTATCTTTGACTGGTGGAGATTCATGAACATCTGCTTCCCTGTCTCCCCCCTCTATCTCTCTTTCATCACCTAGCTTCTCCTCTCCTTCTTCTTCTCCTCTTCTTACTCCTTTTCTTCCTCTCAGTACTCCTCCCACCTTAGCTCCTCCTACACATCACCCTTCCTGTTAAAAGGAAACTTTTCTCTTAAAATACAATTAGAGCATAATTATGCCAATTTGTACCAGTGAGGTACAAGATAGTCCTAATACCCAGTCCATCCTTTTGTTGACCTACCAGCACCTCTGTCATCTCTCCTAACTAAAACATTTAGTTCTGAACCTGGCTTTAGGATGAATGTCAGCTGACGACCATACACTCAGATCTTTTCTCTCAAGGTAAATAGCTATAAGTTTTCAACTTCGTCAGAAATCCAGAATGACTGAGTTGACTATAATTGTGGGAAGCACAAAGCATAGCTTCTAAAACTTAGCCAATTTATAGAGACCCTAGAGGTCCTTTCTGATTAGTTTGTTTTTTTAAAGGCAGCTTACTAAACATAGAACAGCCTTTATATTATGAATAGCCCCAAATTCTTCACTGTATCATATTGGTGTTACAGGAAACAAGTTCTATTTTTTGTTATTATTTTAAATGTATGAAGCATTTTTTTTCATTTTTTATTAGATATTTTATTTACACTTCAGATGCTATCCCCTTTCCCCATTCCTCCCTTAGAAAATCCCTATCCCATGCCCCCTTTTCCTTTTTGCACTTATACATTTTTTTAAAAAAATGTTAATCATAGGCTTTATAAGTTTGGTATTGTTCAATCAGAGTATGAAGCATTTTTTACCCATAGAAATAAAGGAAGGACTTCAAATATATCATTTCTAAAACAGGTAGGGAAATCTTTTGACATTTTTATTCGTAAGAAAATGAGCTCACATACATTGGGGAATGCACAGATCCATATTACACTCAGGAGTTTACCTTGCTGCCTGTATCTGACTTCCAGGTTCATTTGTTTCGGAGGCTTTCTTTGTAGAAAAGCTCTTTATGTATTTCTACTATGTCAAAATAGTCAAGGGATACCTGTGTTTAATCAAATTACTCAGAATATAGTTCAGGTAACTCTTGACTTTGTAATATTTTTATATTTGAAACATTCATCTTAGAGATTAATAATAATGGTTCTTGTAAAGCATGTTAACTCTTAAAGAACTATCACATAAACAGAATTTAGGATAGGATTTAATCTAAATTAGAACTAGAAAATAGTTTTTAGTAAGAACAGTAGTTTTTTTCTTAAGGTCTTGGAATGAAGATGTCCCTGGGAATGTTGCAGATTGTTGTTCATTTTATGTGATATAGAGAACAATGATGTCTTGTATTTAATAACTTAGTTTCAGAGAAGCTCTGATTCTCAGCACATTTGTGATAAAGGCATGGAACGTCCAAAGACTGCCTTGTTTGGGACAATCTAGTTACCAATAATTATAGAGAAAAGAAGGAGATTCTATGTATAGAAATTTATAGCTTATGATTCACATTTAATACCGTAGAAGTAACTATAAGTCAAGACTATATAGGGCTTAATAAAAAAGGATGTATTCAAAAGGTAAAGTGAAGCCGATATTTGGAGTTTCTGCTTGCTATTAGAGAAGCAGAAATTGTGTTTATATTTTATAAGTATTTTACAGACTTGTTGCAGGAATGAACTCTTTGTTACCTTTGCTATGAACTGACACATGTTATACCATCAAATCATCTATCTCGTTTAAAAGAAAGGTATTAATTAATTTAGTAATAAAACTTAATATTAAGTGACAAATAGATTTATTCTATGTAGAAAAATATGTACATTCAAAACTTATTTGGTTATCCTATTTTTAAAACTTTTTAAGTTAGCATACAAAATAATGGGATTTACTGTGGCTTTTTTATACATATATGACATGACATTTTGTTCTTACTCATCATAGTCCTCCACTTTAACTGCCCTTCCACATGGAAGCTTTACGTGTGTGTGTGTGTGTGTGTGTGTGTGAGAGAGAGAGAGAGAGAGAGAGAGAGAGAGAGAGAGAGAGAGAGAGAAGTGGGTGTAGAAGGAAAAATATATATGTTACACACATACACATATATATATGTTATATCATCAAATCCTCTCTCATTTAACAGAAAAATATTAAAAGTTATATCCCAAAACAAGAAAATTATTATATACATAGATCACATAATTTTGATCCTGAAGGAAATATAAAAGAATGTGTAAACGCCAGGCAGTGGTGGTGCACGCCTTTAATCCCAGCAGTTGGGAGACAGAGGCAGGTGGATTTCTGAGTTCGAGTCTAGCCTGGTCTACAGAGTGAGTTCCAGGACAGCCAGGGCTATACAGAGAAAACCTGTCTCGAAAAACCAAAAAAAAAAAAAAAAAAAAAAAGAAATTAAAAAGTATGTGTAAACAATATATATATTAGATACATATATTCAAAGACATGTTAGGCATATAAATAAAACCTTGTAAATATTATCCCTTAATAATTTTTAGAAATAAAAGCTAACCCATGGAAATGTGTGCCCCATATAATTTAGATATTTCTGCACATAAATATGTCTACCTGTTTACACTATATCAAATATATTTCCTTTAACACTAAGCTCCTTAACGTCAAGAAAACTACTTCTTACATTATTAACAAAGCTAATACACTAATATAAAATCTTGGAAACAATTCTTGCCAATGATTTTTCTAATACCATAAAAAATAAATATGAAGTATCCAAACTAAATACCAGAATCTGGTGTATAGTTAAGGAAAGCAGATAAATTTCCTTGAGTTATCACTCAAATCTGAAGTGGAATCTTTGCATATAAGAAAGGAATTTTAAGGAATAGCCGATCAACACAGTGTAAATGAAGCCAAACCAGAGAGAGATAGAAGGAAGCACTTTGTGTTTCCCCTTTTTGATAAGCAAATGTACCATAAAGAACTAAGGACTTTGCCATGAACTTCAAACATGAGATTATTCATCTTGGAGAGACAGAAAGGGGCAAAATCTTCTCTTGTAGGTAAAATATCACTATATGTTAATATCAGCAAACAAAGATTGAATGACCATTTTATAATCAAATGTGTGTTGGTATGTTTGTGTGTGTGCATGTGTGTGCATGAGTATGCGTGTCTATGTGCATGCATGTGAGTGTGTGTGAGTGAGTGTATTTGTAGTCTAGAAAGTAGAACTTAGGGATTTTAAAATGCTCTCCTATGCTCTACTACTAAATCATGCACCTGATACTTCTGGAAAATTTGTTTTTGAGACAGGGTCTCACTATGTAGTCCCGGGTGGCCTAGAACTCATAGAAAACTACCTGCCTCTGCTTCTACAGTACCTGTATTAAGGTAGTCCTGCCACAGTTGGCTTCTTGAAGATATTTGAGTTACACTTAAATTTTAAATCCTGACTCTGCCACCTATGATTTTTGGGAAATCTGTTGTCTGAATTGTAAAATGACAGTAGTATCCTTTCCATAGAGATCTCAGAAGGATTAAATGAGATGATTTATTTAATGTATTTAGCAGACTACAAGAAAACAATTTCAATAAATGCTCAGAATGACTATTTTACTTTTAAGAGCAGCAAAACCAGGAGTATAGTAATTATAGTAGCAATAGGGTGTGCCTATACTTTTCTGTGCTATTACATGTAAACTTTTGCCCAGTTTTTAGTTAACAAGATTGATTTAAAAATCACTTGTGATATTTAATAGACTTTTTATCACATGTCAAGAAACTTGAAATTATTGTAACACTAAACAGATTCCTGCAGTATTGACTGTGAGTTACATGTGCATGTATATTTCTTATGGAACTCATTACATAAATTCGTCAAAAATCTGTAATGTGAACACATGTTCAATAATTAAATAAATGTTAATACTGAGAAAATAATGAGTGTTTTATTTCTCTAGTACCTTGACTCTAATATAGATCCTAGTTCCATTTATTGCATGAACTACCATTAGGATTCTGTTGTTTTATGAAAGTATACTTAAAATTGTAATGTATTCCACAAAAAGTTAAAAAATATGGTTAGATTATCATTTTTGTAAGGATTTCATGGTTATTCTTTGTCAGTGCAAATGAAAGCTAAGTGCTTTTTTCCCCACTTGACTTTTTTTCTAAGTTCTTGAGACAGAATGTCATTCTGAAGTCTATGCTGGTCTCAGACTCCTATGATCCTTTTACCTCAGCTACCCAAATTCTAAGATTATGGATGTGAGATACCGCACTTGGCTGTAAATCTTGTTTGGATTTGTTTTGTTTTGGGTGTCTTTTTAACATAGGGTCTCATTTGAACACAGGCTTGCTTGGTGAGTACTTTGTAGCTGTGGGTGGCCTTGAATTTACAATAGTCCTCCTGTCTCAGTCTCTAAATGTTTATACAATCATGTGATCCTTTGGATCTCTACCTTTTTTATTGGATATTTTATTTACATTTCACATGTTTTCTCCTTTCCCCCCACCCAAGAACCCCCTATTCCATCCCCTCTCCTCCTGCTTCTATGAATATGTACCCCAACCTACTCCCACCTCCCCACCCTCGAATTCCCTACACTTCATGGGACCAAGGATCTCCTCTCCCTCTATGCCCTACAAGGCCATCCTCCCCTACATATACACCTGGAGTCATAGGTCCCTCACTATGTGTTCCCAAACTGGTGGTTTAGACTCTGGGAGCTCTGGTTGGTTGGTATTCTTGCTCTCCTCATGGGGTCACAAACCCTTTCAGCTCCTTCAGTCTTCTCTCTAACTCTTCCATTGGGGAGCCTATGATCAGTTCAATGGTTAGCTGTGAGCATCTGCCTCTGAATATGTCAGACTCTGGCAGACCTCTAAGGAGACAGCTATATCAGGCTCTTGTCAGCATGCACTTCCCGACATCCACATCAGCATCTACCTTTGGTGACTGCACATGGGTTGGATACCCAGGTGGAGCAGTCTCTAGATGACCCCTCATTCAGTTTCTGTCCCACACTTTGTCTCCATATTTGCTCCCATGGATCTCTAATATAGGGTTAAAGTTTGGATTTGTATTGAATTGTTTATTGTTCTTTTATTCCCATTTAAACATCAGTGGTCATATGAAGAGTATTGTTATTATTCCCATTTACAAATGAAAAAGAGGAACAAATATTTGTAGTGAAATTTTAACCCAGCAACATACTGCTCTGACAAGGGATCATATCCAAAAGCCTTCTAGGTCTGTTAGATCTGTCTAGAACACAGATATGCCTTTAATTCCTGGAGAGGGAGAGAGAGAGAGAGAGGCAAGCAGATCTCTGAGTTCAAGGCCAGCCTGGTATAGAGCAAGTTTCAGGTAAAGAAATTTAGCTCCATGTGTGGTGGTACATGCCTTTAATCCTGGCAGTCAGGAGACAAGCATGCAGTTCTGTTCAGTTCTGTTTAGTCAGGAGTTCTGTTGAGTCAGTGATTTTAGGGGCAGAGGAGTGGAGTTTATGGTAGTTAAGTTGGTGGAGTTTAGAGGCAGTTTTTACCAGGGCAGATTTACAGACAGGTTTCAGAGAGAACAAACTAGATACAGGTGAAGACAGAAGGAGCCAGAGAATGGACAACAGATTTCTAGAGTTAAAGACCAAGCAGAACAATTCAGTCAGAAGCTTAGAGAGAGATTTTGAATCCATGTGGAATGGAGTTTCAGTTAGAACAGCTGAGTTGAACCAGCCAGCCAGAATTCAGAAATAACTAGAAAGGGTAAGCTTGTTCAGCAGTAAGCCTTTGAGGTGACAATTACATCCGACAAATAAAAGTTACGTTTACAAATAGTAAGTAACTTACACATAGTAACATTATTTTCAGTATTGACACTGAAGCCCAATCATGCTAGGCTTCCAATACTGTCATATTTCCTATTATGCAATGTTGCTTTATTTAGGACTCTTTGAGGTTTGATATATTATGTTGGTCACTTTACAAAATACTATTTTAATTTTCATAGTGTCCATGAGGTATGAATTATACTATATTATAAACAAAATGTGAAGCCTTAATAACTCAAGTATTTAACCCATGATTGTGTAGCCATAAAATCAGAGGTGAACTATGAACCTATAATAATACACTAATTCAAGTCTAGTAAAACTTTCATACTTTTATGTTCAACTAACTAATGAGAAGAGACAGAATTCAGTAGTTGTTTGTATGTTATCATAATGTAATACAATCTCTTTTACTATACATTTTGAAATGTGCCAACAGTTAATTCCAGGCCTAAATATGACTTTGTATTTCCTAGTTAATTTCAATATAGTATAGAAGCTCAATATAGTATGGAGTATGATACCTTCTGAAAATTGTTATGGAACAAGTCTTAAATATTAGAGGGTGCCTTTGGTTTACAAACTAGTTTATTACAGGTGGGTATGTCTTATACCCACCCAGGTGGGTAATTGTTACACCAGGATTACTGAGATAGTAGGATTATCACAAATTTGAGAATAGCTTAGTCTCCATTGTAGTTCTAGATCTGCTGGGACTATATAGTAAGACACTGTCTCAAAAATAATGATAATTAATAATCCATATATTTTTAAATTTTATTTTTGTTATGGGACTTTGCAGAGTAGACCTTCAGTTCATTTTGTAGGCCACTCTTGCGTCAAACACATGACAATCTTTCTGCCTCACTCTTCCTATTACTGGGATAACAAATGTAGGCAACCAAACCTAATTGTAAATAACTCAACATTTTCCAGTGTTGTTAAATTAGATATGCATAGTAATCTAAATATCTATGTGCACTATCTAGTACCTGCTAAAAAATACCCATTAGGTAAAGGGAATATGGATGTTAGTAAGAGATGGGTAGACAGAGATTATGAGATGTCTTCCATAGCCTTGAATTCTTAAATCACAAGAAGTCAGACTGAGGTTTTATCTCAGTTGATAGATTGTGCAGTATGCATAGAGCCTTAGGTTTAATTTCTAGTGTCATGAATACTAACCAGGACAAAAGAGCCTAAAGTTCAATGTCATCCTCAGCTATATAACCAGTAAAGGTCAACCTGAGGAACACAATACTCTGGCTATAAATAAATAAACTAATTAATTAATTAATTAATGCATCGAGAAGAGAATAAAAGCACATGTACACAAAAATATAAACTTTGCTAGAATGTTTGAATTTTGATCATCCATGGCTTTTAAAACAGTAGGATCTTATGTGCAGTCTCCATAAATGCCAAAGTAAATACTGTGTTCTGATACATATTTAATTGGACATGATTCTGGCTTCCTTTAAGCTATTTGAATCTTAGTTTTCTCAGTCAGTAATTTAATTTTGAAGTGAAATTGCTTAATGTTAAACAGTTATTTAAGTGTGTACTAATTTTCTGACACTGTATTTTCTGATTGATGTAAATGTTCTGTTAAATACAATATACTTACAGACATGTAAATTAAGAATTCTAGCAGGGAAATTGTACTCACAGACTAATTGTGAGTGTCTATAGTTATATTTGTGTTAGTATTGTATTAATTTACCATTCTATTTGCTGTAAAAAACAACATGACCAAAAGCAACTAGGGGAAGAAAGGGTTTATTTGTCTCACATGCATAGATCACAGTCCATCATAGTGGAAAGTCAGGGCAGGAACTCAGTATAGAATCCTGGAGGCAGGAACTGAAGCAAAGTCCATGGATTCATGTTGCTTGCTGGCTAGCTAAGTTTGCATTCTGATATACTCCAGGAATATCTGCCTAGGGAGGACAACAGCCACAGTAGATGAGGCCTTCTCACATCAGTCAGTATTCACTAAAATGCCTTTCAAACTTGCCTACAGGCATTATGGTAGAGACATTTTCTCAGTTGAGGTTCCTATTCCCAGATATGTGTTGGTTTGTGTCATGTTGACAAAAATCACCAAAACAATTGACACTGATGAATTTGACACACAAACCCATCACTATTAAACCATAGCCTTTATTTACTTTCTTATTTGTCCGAAAGATCTCAAATTGATATCAATATCACAATGTAAAACAGGATAAAATTAAAACTCCTTCCGTTTAAAAATATTTAGCATTTTAAAAGTCCATTTTCTTTAAAACATACAGCATCTGTTTAAAAGTCTTTCAACTCAAGGCTCTTGTAAAATAAAAGCAAGTTGGATACTTTCTTACACCAACACAGAAGAACCAGGGTACAGTCACAATCAAATCTAAATAACAACATCAAAGAATCATTATAGTGTAATGAAAGGCCAATGCTTGACATCTGGAACCCACACATGACTGTCTCTCCAACATGCCTGAGCAACTCTGCTTCCAGTTCTGTCTTCCAGTTCTGGCATCCACAATATTCAGCATGTCTCATAGGCTCAGGCCACCTCCATCCCTCAGCTGCTGTTGTCTGGCGTTCGTCCCATAGTCCTGGTATCTCCAATATAATAAACATTCTGGGGTCTCAATTCAAGCTTGGGACGCACCTTTACCCATAGCCTCTCCTCTAATCCTGTTGCACCATGGTGCCAGGCCTAAATTTCTCTTCATGAATCCTTTACTTCTGGGGTTTCCACTGACTGAGCTTGTACCCTCACCAGGGGCCTCTCCTGGCCTCTCACAGTGCCAAGCCTCAGATGCTCTCAGTGACCCCCTCCATGCCTTCAAAACTACCTGGTGACTAATATGCATTCTCAAATTTAGCTGCCAGCATGAGCTGTACCTCTGATATACTGTGAACCACAGCTTGTTTTTTGTTGATTCTGAAATGCCAGATGATTTCATCTCATCGATGCTGGTCTCTTCTACACCACAGTTAATTTCTCAGCTTTGCTAATAATCATCAGTTGTCCCAGTAAAGCAAAGGTTTCACTCTAGTGGTACTGGGTTCTTTTAAAGCATACTTGAGTTTTCATCGCCAGCTAACTCACTGGTCCTCAACCTGTAGGCCATGACCCCTTTAAGAGTTGAAATGCCCTTTTACAAGGGTTGCCTAAGATTCTTGGAACACACAAATATTTACATTATGGTTCATCACAGTAGCAAAAGTACAATTTTGAAGTAGCAACAAAAATAGTTTTATGGTTGGGGTCACCACAGCATGAGGAGTTGTAGTAAAGGGTTGTAGCATTAGGAAGGCTGAGAATCAGAGCTAACTAGATACCATGTATTCCTAATTCAAAATGTCAAATAAATGACCCTAGCAGAGTGATTGCTTCCTTCTGAAACTTTATGAGCCAAGCTCCATTTTCTGCATCATTTTCAGCATTTCGGTCTTTCAAGTGCCCAAAACAGTCCATTAAGATTGATTTTTAAAAAAAATGTATAGTACATTGGAGAGTTGGAGGGTGAAAGCAGAAAGAAGAAATGATATAATGATTTTATAATCTCAAAAATAAAATAATTTTTAAAAGTATTTTTTAAAGAAAGTTTTGTGCACTTCAATGGCTTTTCCAGCTTAAGATTCTGGGAACCTTCTACAGTCCTATCAAACAATATGATCAGGTCTATCACAACAATATCCCATGAACCTGGTACTAATTAATATCTATCATAGTTTGGGTCTCTACTTTTGTGATAAACACCCTGACCAAAAGCAGCTTCAAGAAGAAAGGGTTTATTTGACCTGTACTTCTGTATTACAGTATATCATTGAGGGAAGTCATGCAGGAACTCGAGGCAGGGACTGAAGCAGAGCCAGGAAAGATCTCTACTTGCTGGCATGCTCTTTTTGCTTCCTCATACATTTCAGGACCACCTGCTCAGGGGTGCCACCTACCACAGTGAGCTGGGCCTTCTAACATGAATCACTCATCAAGAAAATGTCCCATGTACTTGCCTAAAGGCAATCTGATAGGAACATTTTCTCAATTGAAGTTCTTCTTCCCAAACATGTCTAGGTTTGTGTAAAGTTAACAAAAATCTACCATTCAAGTCAAAATTATCTTTTCCTGTGCATTTTGTTTAGTTAGTAGCAATCAAGTATTGTGACCAAGAAGGCAATGAATGATAGATACAACAAAATAGAATTACTCATAATTTACAAAAATAAAGGAAATAGTAGTATTTTATTCATATACTGTGGCAACTAGAGTTGCTTGACTCTATTTTTAAGTACCAAGAAATTATGACAACAATTGTTACCTAGAAAAGTCAAATGATGTAAAAATCTTAAAGTGAAGTAAAAATGAAATAATCTACCTTCTACTAAAATGACTGAAAGGACAACGATTGTAAACTATCAATCTGTTTGTTCTAACCAAGCTTTTCCCACCAGGCTTGGAATTTTACTGTAAACCTTCCAACCATGTGACTACCTGCTGCCATGTATCTTACCTCCAAGCATGGCATTTTCTCCTTTTCTCCATTCTCCTCCTCCAGGAAGATACTGTGATTTACAGCTTGAGTGCTCAGGGGTTTTTCTTTTAAACTCTAATAATACTGTCCTCATGATTCAAAAAGATAGGAAAGAAATATTTGGAAATACTATCAAGCTTTTACTCAAATTCATAAAGAAAATGAAGAGAATCAAAATAGAAGACCATCAAAGTTTTAAGGTCATAAACAAAAAACAAGTACACTTGAAAAAAAATCTGACCTTCATTTTGAATGAATAGAAGGAATGCCATACTTCTTACAGAAATAACCCAAAATTTATAACAATGCATATGCATTTACTCTTCAGAAACTGATGTAAAGAAAAAACATGCCATTGAGATGCCTCATGAGGAAAATGTGTTTGCCACCAAGCCTGACTACCAGATTTCAATTCCCAGAATCTATATGAATTTATCAGGCTCTCTCAGGTTGTTCTTTGACATCCATATCATAACTATGACACACGCGTGCACATGCATAGGCGTGTGCATGTGTACACATACACACACACACTTATAAATAAAATTTAAAAAACAAAATCAAAATTGTCTAGGAAAACATATATTCAAAATATTGGAAGTAAGAAAAGAGGTATAAAACATAAAAAAACTTTATGACATTTACTATATTACAAATACAGAACACTTTATAACAAACAATAATGAGAAAAATTAATCCTGTTGAGAGAATATATAATTAGTATTGTATAAAATTAGCACAACAAAATAAAAATTATAAGAATTATATAATTTATTTCAGATTATGACAACCAAAGGAGGATATAAACTGCTCCTGATGTCGTATCAGGTTTAAAAAAAGTCAAATGAAGCACAGCAATAGGTTTATTTTGTGACTTTGTATCATCAAATAAAATTATACAAAGATAATTTACAGGGGTCAGATCACATTTCATTTCTTTAGTTGAGTAAATCCCTTTTTAAGTGACATATTATTAGACTGCAGTATATTAATTTTAACAAAAGAAATTTTAAAAACTCATACCTCAAAGAAATCATATATATATATATATATATATATATATATATATATATATATATATATAACAATTTAATCCACCACTTATTTAAGTTTCATAGTTGGTTATATATGTATATACTCATAAATCTTATATGTGAACAAAACAAAATTCTGGGGTCTGTAGATTTTTGGTTTTAGTCATTGCCTAATTTCAATCTTCTTTAGATGTTTTTTGTTTATTTGATGTAATGCAATTTCAATTTAAATCATTTTTTCTTGGTTTTTCTCAAAGTAGGTAAAGTATATGGAAGGTTATAAAAGGATTTGATTAGTATTTCTTGGATCTATTCTTCCTGCCCTTCCCATAACTATTTTAGTTCAGCTTCTCACCACTTCACTTAATCATTCAGTCATAATTTTGTTTAAAACATTTTATATGTCTTCTCATCTGTTTTCACCCCATCTATAGCACAGTTAAAGAGCTGTCTAAAACAGAACCTGGCCATAGCATTCATCAGTGCTTTGACCTGTCCACAACATTTGCAATATAGAATTCAATGTTGTTAACATTATCACTATGATGTTAAAAATTTATATGATGTTATAATTTCTTCTGCCCAAATTTCTATATAATGTGTCTTAGTACCAACCCAGAAGTTTGCCTCCATTTTCATGTAATGGTGTTTATCATCTCTCAGTCTCTTTGCTTTGGACTTTTACTCAATTTTCAGTCCCAATATTTTTTTTAAATACCAAGAATTCTTCTTTCTCACTTAACATTTGGCTTGAGGACAGTGATAGGAACAATTTATTGCCTACTCTTAAAAAATAATTTCTTTATATAATTCTGTCATCCTTTATAGTGGCAGATTATAATGCTTTCTGTTGTTGTTCCCTAATATACTGAACTATTTGAAAGTGGAAAACTTTTCATCTTTTGTCATCTGGGGCTGAAGCTGTCATCATGCTTGGACTCAATTAGGTACTTCAGAATTATTTATTGTGGCTAAAAATTTGAACTCCAGGTTTATCTTTGCTAAATTCATGTGCAAGGAAATGACTACTAAGTTGTAATCATTTGCCTATAAGGAATCAAGGACTACAGATCAACATGCTTGTATTTGTCACAAAAGTTTACTCTTAAGCAAAATTACATATACAAATTATATACAAAAATAACATACAAATACAAAAACAAATTTTGAAAATACATTACTTGGAGGTGTTATTAAGCTGCCAACAGTGCTCATGATTATTTTCATTTGGATTCATTAAATCATTTTTTATTATTTATGAGACTAATACAATACCCCTTTATGTTAAAAGTATTAGAGAGGTCAGAAATTCAAGACCCATACCTAGACATAATAAAAGCAATATATAGAAAACCAACAACCAATATCAAATTAAATGAAGAGGTACTTGAAGCAATCCCACTAAAATCAGGGACAAGACAAGGATGCCCATTCTCCCCATATCTATACAATATAGTACTCGAAGTTCTAGCTAGAGCAATAAGACAACAAAAGAAGATCAAGGGGATACAAATTTGAAAGGAAGAAGTCAAAATATCACTATTTGCAGATGATATGATAGTATACATAAGCAACCCTAAAAATTCTACCAGAAAATTTTTACAGCTGATAAACAACTCCAGCAAAGTGGCTGGACATAAAATTGATTTAAACAGATCAGTAGGCTTTCTTTGTACAAATGATAAACAGGTTGATAAAGTAGGGAAACAACTCCCTTCAATATAGCCATAAATAATATAAAATATCTTGGGGTAACTCTAACCAAACAAATGAAAGATCTGTATGACAACAACTTCAAGTCTCTCAAGAAAGAAATCAAAGATCTCAAAAATGGAGAGATCTCCCGTGCTCATGGATTGGTAGGATTAAGCTAGTAAAAATGGCCATTCAACCAAAAGCAATATACAGATTCAATGCAATCCCCATCAAAATTTCAACATAATTCTTCAAAGACATAGAAAGAGCAATTCTCAATTTCATATTGAAAAAGTAAAAAAAAAAAAAAAAAACAGGATAGCGAAAACAATTCTTTTTTTTCTTTTTTTCTTTTTCTTTTTTTTTTATTAGATATTTTATTTATACTTCAGATGCCATCCCCTTTCCCCATTCCCCCCCTTAGAAAACCCCTATCCCATGCCCCCTTTTTCTTTTTGCACATATACATTTTTTAAAAAATGTTAATCATAGGCTTTATAAGTTCTTAACAATAAAAGAACCTCTGGGGGAATTACCATTCATCTCCCATCTCAAGCTGTACTACAGACCAATAGCAATAAAAACTGTATGGTACTGGTACAGAGACAGACTTGTTGATCAATGGAATAGAATTGAAGACACAGAAATAAAACCACACACTTATGTACACTTGATCTTTGACAAAGAAATCAAAATATACAAAAGAAAGCATCTTCAATAAATGATGCTGGTCTAACTGGCAGTTGCTATGTAGAAAAATGAAAATAGAGCCATATTTGTCACCCTGCACAAAGTTCAAGTCTCATATTCAAAAAGATTGGTTACTCTACCTTATATGAGTCATGGAAACTTATCTCTTTCATTAACCCTATTTGTTTTAAATTATCAAATATACATTTCATAATGAAGAAATTATAACTTCAATACATTGTTCATAGACATTTTAATTTTGTTTTGTGTGGTAAGTACTTGTATATTTTCAGGCAGTTTAATCCAGATTGGATTCTTACATATTTTCTTTTCCTATTCAGTTTCTGTGCTCATCCCTAAACAAGAAAAGGAAAAAAGTATTCCCTTAAATTAATAAAGTTAATAAAACTTAATAAGTTAATAAAACTCATACTAATTTTTAGTGAAAATTATATGATTCTTCAAACATGCCATTTCAAAACCAAAGTCAGAACTTTAATATAAAAAATGTATAATTTCAACTTTGTACTAGATAGAATTATAGAAATGTAGCTTGGTTAATTTTGTATTTGCTCTTATTTCAAGTGAAATAGAATACCTGATTGTATTGAATAAGCCAATAAACATCAGATACCATATTGTGTTTCCATGTTCTTTTTTATCTGTAATGATAAATTGAATAACATGATATGTTCATCCTATTGGGTGAGATGCAGATAGGTTATTTAAAGGCTGGTTCTATCAAAGATTATATGATAGATTTTTGAGACAGTTTAATATTTTACTACTTGTAAATGGTTAAACTTTATGCTCTAATTGCATATTTCTTTTGATTTTAATTTTCCTCCCTTGAAAGAACAAGAGATGATTTAGACACTGAATTCTCATTTCTTTGTATAATGGTAACATTCATTTATAAACTCAATAAAGCACAAAGTTGTTTCTTATATCTCTGAAATATTGCTAATTTTTCTCTACTATGATCATTAACACATTTATTTTCTAGGAATAGGTAGAAGCAGAAAGTCAGTTATTCAAATTGATGGCTAACATTTATCCTTTGGTCATTTTTTTCCCTCTCAGTTACCCCCTGTCAAGTCTACTTTTTGTCCAGACATTCTTTTCTAACATAATGGAATGCATACATATTAGTAATTCAGGTTTTTTTCAACACAAGTTTGTGAATAAAATTCTTTCTGGAAATTCAGCTTTTCCCTCTGTCATTATGATATCATATAAGTTGTTTTTATTTATTTACTTATTTTTAGTTTTTTTGTGTAGCCAGTATATGTACATCTAAATTATATCATATAAACTTACTATTTCTCCTTATCAGAAAAATACATGTAAACATGAATTTTCACCAAAAATATATAATAAATTATAAAATTCAACCTAGCTTGGAAGGCATTATTCATTACATTGAATCATCTCTGTCTTTTCATATGCATTGTTCATGAGCAACAGCAAGTGATTATATATCATAATAAATACTTACAATAGGAAATTCAAGGTATGTTAAGAATATAATGAACAGCTACATCAGGGACAGAGTATTATCAGTAATGTGGAAAATCTGTCTGGACTTCAAGGCTTATTTGCATATTTTACAAAATGTTCCAAGGATCACAAATATGTGGAAAAAAATAACTTAGGTCTCCAAAGACACTGAATGAATGTTCATCCGAAGTAGGAAATTGCCAATTACTTAGTTTGTTTTGCATTTGATTTAGTAGATTGCTTAAATTTCTCTGCAATTATATTATCTTCATCTCTAAATACCATAAAATGTTTTCTACTGCAGTTTGTTTTTCTCTAGGCAATCATATTCAAACTGATGCCAAAAATTTGAAAATTTGTCCCAATACCTTTACTCAAAGTTTACTTCATAATCTATCCCAGCTATTTGATTTTCAGTCATGTTGCCAGTTTGAACCTCAGTTTTTCTGACATGAATTTGAAATATTGTATAGTTTTTTTACATATGTGCATGTCTTAAATATGTGAACATGTAAAGCAGCTAATAACTCTGAAACCACTTGCATATTTGAGGCACTGTCCAAGAAACTTGCATATAAATCATATATTTTCAGAAGAACTCTTGTAATGGAGATAATATGCTCTCCATTTTACAAATTGAATCTCACTTAGATAAATTCAGAAGTATTGCAAAGCCAGACAAGTGGTTAGAATAAAATGCACTGTGCTCCAGGGCTATTACTTCTTCAATGATTGCTAATTTTACATCTGTTTCAATTTGCTGTGTAATTCTCCCTCTCAGTTTAAACTCCTCTTGCTCCTTTTACTACCCATTTTAATAGGACTTGTATTTTCTTTGGTCATGTATCTTTAATACTATTCCCTTTCTCCCATTTATTTTGTACTATTTACTTCATAATGTATCACCTCAAAAGTCTCATTTTCTAGAAAATGTTTCCTTATGGCCATCACCTTATTCAAAAACACTTCATGATTTATTCATATACTATTTTAGCAGTTTATTACTTAGTTCATTTCTGTTGTTTTTTAAATTGGATTTATATCATTGTCAGGTTTAATTTTGCCTCAGTTTCAGTTCATATACATCATTCTAATAAATGTAGAGAAAAAATTAGTTACATTAAATTTAAATTCACAGGGGAAGTAACTAAAAAAATTGAGTACATAAACATTTTATAATGCAACACGTAGTTCATTCCTACTATATTCTGTGAACTTCTATAAATAGAATTTGGCTTCAATTCAGGGAGAATTCTTCATAATATAGGTTATGGTTTTTAGTTTGATTGCTTATCTTATAGTATGTTTTATGAAGAAAAGGAACTGTCATTTTTTCCCTCACAAATTTTGGTCCTAGAAAATGATAGCCCTAGATACATAATAATGGTTCTCTCCATTGAGTAATCCATGTGTACACTCTCACATACACAAATAAATGAATTTAATGATGTTTAATCCACATTATCCACATATAAAGGCAACTCTGGCCTTCGCGTGTACCCACATGAAGCCAAAACAAGCTGAAAATATACATAATTTCTCTTCTTAAATGTCTTCTACTAATTTATTATTCAATCTTTAATTTTTCATGAAGATGTTAAGATAACTACAAATACAGGTTTAAATAAATCAAGAATGAGGATTCTGAAAGCTGGCTAGTCATTTTATTCATAAAAGTGGCATCTACTGTGATCTTATTTTATATTGCTATCTTGTAAGCTTATGCTGCACCAAGAACTGACATATGGTCTAAGAAATCAGAACAAGCCCCATAGTGACATTCCTATCATATAAATTTTATCTCTGTTTGTTCTTAACTCAAAGCAACCAGAGTTGCACTTTTTCTACACAATAAATGACATTTTAACAAGCTAGTCTATAGTTCTATTTCCCTTCTCTAATAGTGACATTGTAATGGCTATTCATCACATAAGCAACCAAAATATAGGTAGGTTGGTCATGACTATATGTATTATAAGTATAAATTTGAAACGTGTATTAGCTTACTGGATATAATTTGTGGACAATACGGCCTAGTCTGCTGGTTAGAGAGGTATCTCGATTAATTCAGTACAGATGTCATTAATGTTTTATCATTTTGTTAAGAAACCAGTTATTATGAAATCATAATTGGTTAGGTGCAAATATCTGCATCTGATTATTTCAGCTGATTGTTGGGTCTTTCGGAGGGCAGTCATGATAGGTCCCTTTTTATGAGTGTTCCATAGCCTCAGTAATAGTGTCAGGCTTTAGGTCCTCCCCTTGAGCTGGATCCCACTTTGGGCCTGTCACTGGACCAACTTTTTCAGGGACCACCTTTTTCAGGTTCCTCTCTCATGTATTCTAAAGGTGAATTTAAAGAATGGAGGTAATAATATTGAAAAATATGAAAAAGCATTAGCTGTAAACAGTTATGAAGAGTAATAAATATTCTTTCTCATATGAAATTGAGTATGATGCTATATGGTTTGCTACTCTGGGGCTTCCATGAGGAGGTAATGAAAAGAAATGATATAGTTTACCTTATATGAAACCCATAGCATTAATTTCATATAGATTTTTGAATGTTCTTTAAAATCTTAAAGAATTTATAATTTTTACAGAATAAATATTTTACATCATGCTAAAACAAATTCAAAGTACCTGTATAACTTAAGCTAAAACAGTGTAATGTAATCATTTCTTTTGATGTGTCTCAGTAACCTTCAATCCTTTTTCTACATTTCAAGTAACTCCCCTCATTCACTATATTTCCTATAGCCTTATTCCTTTACAATGGAATTTGTGTTGCTTTACTTTATATATCTGTCTTTGTAAGCTAAGAAACCTAAGAGGCTTTTAGGTTTTAGGTACTTTTTACTTTTATAAACCTATAATATTTAAAATTACTTCAGTTGTTTATACATGTATGCATTCTGAGACTAAGATTGCTATGCTTGTGTTATTTTATTAAAATATATTTACTAGGAGATGAAAATAAATACACAGTGATTAAATTTACAATATATAATTTAAGCTAAGTATTTTGATACCTTTACTGGTAAAAATTTAAGAATTCTTGTTTCATTAAGTCAGATTTGACAATCTGGACACATATCGCTCACAGAACATGAGAGGAAAGGTAGAGAGAATGTAGTAGCCGGAGAGTGGGGAACAGTGCTGTGAAAGGTTGATCTCTGGACACAGCATGGCTGTTGTGCTCAGTGACTCACAGCAGCAGTGGTTACAAGCACATGACCTGTGCAATATTGAGCCAGATTTTCCTTTATTCTTTTTCTTACCTTTCCTTCCTGTCCCTAACTTACACAACCACTATTCCCCTCGTTTCTCTTCTTCTCTGAGAGGATGGAGGCCCTGTGCTGGATGTCCCTCCACTTTGGCATATCCAGTCTCTGCAGGATTAGGCACATCCTCTCACTGAGGCCAGACAAGGCAGCCCAGTTGGGGAATGGATTTCACAGACCGGCAACGGCTTTAGAGACAGCTCCCACTCCAGTGGTTAGGGGAGTACATGAAGACTGAGCTGCATATCTGCTATATATGTGCCAGGGGCTTTGGTCCAGCCCATGTATGTCAAGCCAGCTTTAAATCCCAGTATGGTGTTTGGAGGGGTAGTCAAGGATCCATTACTAGATGAGTAGCTATTGCTTGCTGATGACCATTAATAAAGGAAGAACCACTTTTCTTTAAGGATGTAGATCCTGACAGGTTCACTAATCTCTAGTGAATGGCCCTACACACAAGCATATATGAGTAGTACTAACTATACTTAGTGGATTATTTTAAAAGGCATGAATTATGGTGGTAATGGATATGATCATATTTAATGTTATATGTATATGAATTTCTCAAGAATAGAGAAAAATTTTAGAAACTCAACTGTTCTTAATTATAATATAATATAATTTTTATTACTCTAACTAGATAGAAAAATGCAGATATTCATGCATAGCTTTTGTTCCAAAATTCTGGCTAAATTGGCATCAAATCTCTTTATGCTATGTACATTAGTCTTCCATATAAATTATAGTGGCAGTTTCTATGATAGTAAATTTGAATAAATCAATTTTAAATGGCACAGATAAGATTACACACAGCATTTATAAAATAGCAGTACCAGTATGGAAAAAAATCTTGATATTCAAAAGATCTAGAAGTAGAAGAGGAGGTACAATCAGTGGTCTACCACTTGCCTGCCATATGTGTAGCCCTAGGTTTTTCACCTCGACCAAGGTATATATATCTTCCCAAAGCTGGTTCTGTACCTGACTTTTTGTCCTCTCTCTTCTCCCTCCTACCCAGATTCCATCTTCCCTCTGCCTCCTGTGGTTATTTTGTTCTCCCTACTAAGTGGGTTATAAGCATCTACACTTTGACCTTCCTTCTTGTTAAGCTTCATTGTCCCCATCTAAAGGAAATACAGGGACAAAATGGAGCAGAGACTGAAGGAAAGGCCCCATCATGTGATCCATTCCATCCACAGATACTAAACCCTGAAACTATTGCTGATGCCAAGATGTGCTTACAGACAGGAGCCTGGGATGGCTGTCCTCTGAGAGACTCTGCTAGTACCTAACTAAGACAGATGTGCAGATACTCATAGCCAGCCATTGAGCTGAGCCTGAGAACCACAATGGAGGAGTTAAGGGAAGGGCTAAAGGAGCTGAAGGGGATTGCAACCCCATAGGAAGAACAATATCAATTAAAAGGATCCCTCAGAGCTCCCAGGGATTAAACCAACCAAAGAGTATACATAGGCCCATCCATGGCTCCCCTGCTACATATGTAGCAAAGGACTGCCTCATCTGGCATCAGTGGGAGGGGAGGCACTTGGTCCTGTGGAGACTTGATATCCTAGAGAAGGGGGATGCTAAAGGGTTGAAGCAGGAGTAGGTAGGTGGTAGATCACCCTCTTAGAGGCAAAGGAAAGGGGTGTGTGTGGGTGTTTGAAATGTAAACAAATAAAATAATGAATACATAAAAAATAAAGCATTGTGACCTATAAAAACAAAACAAAAACTTCATATCATACATTATAATAGAAGATTCAGGGTGAAGGTATAATTAAATCTAATGTCATTATTCTACATATAATAACATTTATTATATGAAGCATACTCATTAGACTTTATTTCAAGTTTCTATAGATAATGTACATCTTCGCCTTTAGTGTAAGCTTATGAGAATATAGCAAACTTGCTGAAAGAACATTTTGAATAATGCAAACAGTACTGTATTTTCTTCCTTTTATGTAACTTTTTATATATTTTGATCATATTCCCCCACAACTCTCAGATTCTTCCCACCCAACTAACTTCATATTAATTTGTGTTTCTCTCTTTCTCCATCTCCCCAGCTCCCTCTCTCCATGTAGCTGTCTTCCTCCTCCCCCTCTCCCGTCCCCTCCCTCAATCTCTTCTTCCTCTTTATTCCTCTCCATCTCTCTCTCTCTCTCTGACTCCCCGTGCTACTTTTTCTCAAAAACAAACAAACTTCCCACTCCCCCCCCCCAATAAATTAAGCAGAAAATTCAAGACAAAGGACAATAGAACAAAATCAAAACAAAGTGAAATAAAAAAATCTGCCACCACCACCCCACATGCATACACACAAAACTGTGAAGTCTGTCTTGTGTTGGCCAACTCCTCCTAGGCATGGCGCTTTACTTAGAATTTGGTCAGTATACCTAGTGACACCACTGGAAACAAAACTGCCTTATCCTTTCCCAGTATATACCAATTGCAAATGGCTTCTTCCTTTAGGGATATGGCTTTGTGTTTTGTTTTCTGCTAAACACAGAAAACCGTGGTTGTGTTTTCATAGTATTTATGAGTTCAAATATACATCAGTATTGTTGTGTCTGGAAGATGCTATTTCCTTGTGGTCATCCATCACCTCTGACCTTTACATTTTTTCTGCCTCCTCTTCCACATAGATCCATAAGCCTAGAGGGGAGTGTTTGCTAAAGGCATTCTATATAGGAGTGAATTCTACAAAGTCTTTTCCTCCCCCATTCTCTGTCTCTCTCTCTCTCTCTCTCTCTCTCTCTCTCTCTCTCTCTCTCTCTCTCTCGCTCTTTCTCTCATTCTTCCTCTCCCTATCCCTCATCTACATCCCCCCCTGCACAATGCCCAGTTGTGGGTCTGTGTGTTAATTAACCATCTACTGCAAAGTGAAACTTCTATGCTGAGAACTGAGCAATGTATTTATCTATGGATATAGTAGTATGTAATTAAAAGTCATTTCATTGCTATGTTCCTTTTGCAGAATAATAGTCAGTTTTCCCCAAGGACCTGTCTAGTCTCAAGTTCTTGGCCATTTTAGCACTATGAGGTATGGGTTTCATCTCAAATAATGGTCTTTAAATCCAACTGAAATGTAGCTGGTTGATTCTGGGTTCTGAACCCCAATAGATACCAGTAGACAGGTATTTAGTTGCTGGAACACAGCTCTGTTCTTGAAAGAGACTCCTGCACAATTAATTTTTCTCCCCTGTATCACCAGGAGGAAGGAGCTCTGTGAAGATTCCTTCATCCAAAGGGGGAGGAAAGAGAGTGAGTTTCAAAAACTCATGGCCAACCACTCATCCTCTGGATGGGGTGCTCTACAGTAATAAGTAGAAGGCAATTACATTCTGTTGTGAGTTATTAAATAGGGGGTAGACAAGCATAATAAAATGGAGATATTCATTGAGCTGTTGAAATAAAATAAAAGTAGATAAAAAAGTGAAAAGAAAAGTTGGTTATTCGCATAACATTTTTGCCAGTATTGCACCTTTAGGCAAGTTTCTGTTGTAGGTCACAAAGTTTGTAGTTGCATAATATTGATAATCACTTCTCTTCTTTGGTAGTATTCACAGTGCCTTCACGTGCCATAAACACTAAGTAGTAGGAAAGAAGGTTCTAGCTGAGCACCAACTTGATTTCTTCATGTTTAATGACACAATAAGTAATTCATTTGACAATAAGGACTTATTGTCAGGTTGAGAATAGCCCAAAGCATATTTGCAAAAACCTGTGATATTTGGATGAGTCTATGGTACCAACTTGGACCAATGGCTCAATAAAATGTGACCTATTCCTGATACTGGAAGTTTGATTTGGTGGCATAAGCTGTCTTGTTTGGGCATTGCCCCCCTACTATTTTGTGACTTGACTTAAATTCTTTTCATATATGTATCTAGTTAAGGAAGCTCCTATAGTAGTAGGCTTCCACATGGCTTTTGAAGAGTCCTTAAGTGTTAACTGTCTCTCCCCATGTTCTATTCTTTACACTGTAGTATTCTTTTTGAACCTAATAAGCCTAGAATTTTTATCCTACTTCTAACAATTCAAAAGTTGTATTACCTATGGCAAATTCCTTAATTCTTTCTTTAGATACTAATCTTACAATGTGGAAAATTATATCCTGGTGATATAGATCAGTGGATAATATATAGTTAGAATACATGGGACTGTCTGATTCTCTGTACTACAAAATGTAAAGATAATAAGATCTACTCTGTGTCTTTGTCATAATTAACTGTTGTAATGAATATAAGTAGACAATTGATGCATAATGCTTAGTAAAATCTTAACAAATGATGACATCCTTTATTTTTTCTTCTACTTTGTCACATTTAGCAAAAATTATTTCAATTAGCTATTTAAAGAAACCAATCAATATTTAGTAGACTTAACTGTAATGATTTGTGTGTAATAATTATAATTTTGTTGGAGTTTTGAAGTGTGTGTATGGGGGGTGTCTTGTGTGTGACAGGATGTGTTTCTCTGTGTGTGTTACTAAGGAATAAAACTAGGGCCCATGCAAGCTCAGCAATTGTTCTCTTGATGAACCATAGCCACGATATTCTATTGACTTGTTTTATTTTGAAGCATGGGCTCACAGATTTGTCTAAGTTGGTCTACAATTCCCAAAACTTTATATCTCCTTTTTTGTTATGTAGGCTCCTCCTATACTGATGGGGTGTAGGGCCACCCAATTGAACATAATGGTTGGGCTACAAGGAAGTTTGCTTCCCCTCCCGTAGGAATATCAACTGTCATTCGTTCCTTCGGTGTAAACGCTGTTGAGCCACACACATGCATTCTTTAAAGCTATACTTTTCATATGCTGAGCCCCCTTCCCCTTTGTGGTTGACCTTGCACAGGTTTAGTGCGGGCAACCATAGCTGCTGTGAGTTCATGTCTAGAAGACAGCATCTCATAACACTCCTTTCCACTTTCCAGCTCTTACATTCTTACTACTACTTCTTCTGAAATGGTCCCTAAGTTCCCAATCGTGAGGTAAGGTTTATATAGATGACCTAACTATGGTCAAGCACTCACAATTATTTATTCTCAGAATTAGCAGTATGAACAGTTATGAGTCTCTGCCATAACCGTACCCTCTTCAGTAAGAAGGTTCTCTGAGCAAGGTTGAGAGCAGCACAAATCTATGGATATAAACTTCTTTCTAAATATTTATGTTTACAGCCCTTTTATCTACCACTTATCATATTTTGTATCTTTCACAAACACTGCTTTTTTACACTCTGGTAATCCCATCTGTAAATGTATGTTAGTACTGCTTAATGACTAAGCCATCTGTAATGACAAACAGTCCTGATCAAGTACATACCCAATCTGTAATGTAAACAGTTGATTCTTTTCTGCTGGTAGCTTCAAAACTCCACTTAGAGATGTTTGGTATTTCTAGGTTAAATTTCAAACTAATTCATCCTGATTTCTGCTTAACTAACACTCCAGAGAGCTCTTTTCTATTTTCTCACAACTCAGTGGACTTGTATATTCTTTCCTAAGATTTAGTAAGAGGTCAGTCAGTGAATTTAACAGGATTCTTGTTTGAAGAATGACCTTATATTGTACTTCAGAATATAGAGTACTAATGTAATAGCTCAGTAATAAAACATTTTATAGAGTATATGCAGGTTCGTGTTTGAGCCCTAGTAACAGACATGTCCATGTGCATGTATGTACTTAATAATAATAATTTTAAAAAGCATGCAGCACTGACAATCAAATAAATTTATTCTAACCATTGAACTTAATGGACCTGAGGCCAGGTGTTTGGATTGTTAAACAACTATTGAACAATAGCTGTCTTTTACTTATGTTTTGTCTTTATCAAGTTTCCTGCTGATATTTTCATGATATTTGGCTAATATGTTGTTTTCACATATATAATACTCTGATAAAACTTAAGACAATTTTAACAAGATAGATGAATGTCTAAGTGACATTTGATAAATATTTTATTGTTTTATTTATAGTTATTTCCTGGATTGATTATTGCTGACCAATGAAATCTTTCTTTGATATTTTAGGACTTTTACACAGTTAGTCTTTTTTGTATATTAAATGAAAACTCAAAATACCTAATTCTTTATTCTACTTAAAACTTCTTCATTCTATGCCTATCTATGTAACTCTTAGCTAATTTTGAGATATTTTATTTATTCTACTCATGAGTTACTTTGTATACTTTATTTTTCCCATCTGGTTTACGAGTTCTGATTATTTATATTACTTGAGTGAAAATTAAATGAGTTAATTAAAGTATTTAGCATATGTCACATTAAAAAATTTAATGATATAAATTTTAAATATTCAAAATGTATAAAATTGAAAATTTATATTCAATATTCCATATCAAAATGTTACCTATTTTCCATATATTCATTTAGAAACATACTTTCTTACCAATTAAGACATGATTTTTCCCCTATTTATAGTGTTTATTGTCTTATAAATTATTTATAATTGCAGAGCTGTGATGGTAGATGCCTTTAATTCCAGCAGTTGGGAGGCAAGGGCAGTGTATTTGAGGCCAGCCTGGTTTATAGAGCAAGTTCCAGGACAGCCAGGGCTATACTACACAGAAAAATCCTGTCTTGAAAAACAAACAAAAAAAATCCACAATTATTTTTGTTTTGTTTGAAATGTATGCTATAGTTCCATGGAAAAAAATAATTAGACATCTGGACTTTTCTTCAGTCATTCCAAATATACTGTCCTTTATCTATTCTACTGGAAAGTAGTTTTTAAAATGACTGTCTAAAATGAATCATTTACACTTCCAAATAGTTTACTTCATATTATTACTTATTAGTGTATCTTTTTAATTTTATATCTGTATCAGAATAACTTATGACATAAAATTATAAGACAGTAAGACATTATATTGGGAACTTTGCTTTAGCTCTGGAGTATTGTTAAATTTAAATTCAACACAGTATGTTATGAAAAGTTGATGGGATTCTGTGGAAAGGAGGTTCATTTTCTTATTGAAACTCAAAAAAAATTTTAAGTATTAATTAGACTTTATTTGGGGCTGTTTAAGGGTATTTTTTAACCAATATTCATTTGTGAAGTATAATAAAAATTAAATAAGCAATACTTTTCCAAAATTTGAATTTCAAAATTTAGACCTTAATTCTGAACTCACAGTAGGTGTTCTAAAACATATAGAACACTTATATCTAGCAACCTGTGATTATCTGTATGATTTATCTACCTTTACTATTTTTAATTCTAAGCAAAAAACAAAGCCAAAAGGCATAACAGTAGGACTTGGTGAGAGGAGAGAAGAAGAGCTGGTGAGAGATGGAGTAAGAATTTGTTAAAACAATAAAGAAAGTTAAAATAACCTTTACTATATCCTACACATTACTATATTCAGACAGAATTGGCTTACCTAAATTTCTCATTTTAAAACATGGTCCTAGCTATGGGTATTATTGATGTAATAGTAATGTTCTTTATCTACTAGCAACAGTATCCATAGTATTGTGAAAAGGGAGGTACAGAAACTGTGGGGATATAAGTCAATGGGGAACCCTAAAGAAGGAAGCTAGTTTTAGCTCTGTAGGTTGTTAAGTCCAAATTAAACAAAATATGTTATCAAAACTGTGGTAAGAGCCTATAAAAAAGGAATTTCATTACTCTGCCTTCAGTTGCTACTGTGAGTCGACATTAAAATTGACATGTAAGTTTTGTTTTACTTAGAAACATTTTATTCAAATGAAATTGAAGTTGTATATTGAATATTATAGAAAATATGGTTTATGAATAATTGTGATAATGATCATAACTGGTGAAACTGAGCCATTAAGTAACTGAAAAAGTATCAGTAATTATTTTAATATATTTTTGAACTTATAAGAAAGATGAAATATATTACTACTATATTGACATTATACATTTTTGAACTTATGAGAAAGATATGAAATATATTACTAGTATATTGGCATTACACAGAATTTCATTAATTTATAATTCTAGGTTTAAAGAGTTACAGACCTTCCTTAGATTAATTGGCTACATAGACTGATATTGAGTAGTTTACCAAGTTTATCTTAAGATATTTCTAAACGGAAGCATATAAAAGTAACTATATTTACTATCTGCCTTTTTAGATAGAAAGAAGGCTTTAGTTATTGTTGCAGCCTGAGCTGCCCCACGTTTGGGGCCTTCTGTTGGCTCCCCACAAGTTATGGCATTTTGTTGAATGAAAATTACAATAAGATACTATTCAAGTATGCATATTTACATTTTATGGATTTTTTATATTTTAAAATTTCATGCCTAGAATTTTTTCCAAATAAGCATTCGTGAATCATCCCCTTGTTATAATCTTAAGTACCTTCGAAGAATGTTACTTTGTTTTCCCCGTAGCAGAAAATTTTAATGCAAATAAGAGAAACAAGAATTGAATTAATAATGAACTTACTTGATTTCACTAAAGCAATTCTATTTTAAGCTTTTAGTGATCACATTAAAACAAAAATTATTTAAAGAATGCCTTTGTGCTACTTTGTTTATCTGCAGATGTAGGAGAAAATATGGAAGCTCTGAATGCTTCTAACCAAACTGAGAGCAAAATGTGTTGAAGGAGATTTCCCCATGATAACATAAGTTGTGCAGAAATCTATGTAAACAAAAACAAGGCATTTGTTTCAAACAAAACTGCCTGTGGCTATAAACTTTAGATTGCTTTGGTTAATAAGGACTGAAGAAACACTTGAAAGCTAAAATCTCTCTCTCCTCTGTGTGTGTGTGTGTGTGTGTGTATGTGTGTGTGTGTGAAGGTTATGTAGGTGGAAGGTAGAAAAGCTGTGAGGCCAGGCAACATTTGCAAGTGAAAGGGGAAATTGATTTTCCATTTTGGGAGGGAGAAAAGGTAGTATTATCATACCAGGGAAAGTTCTGTGCTAAAGGAGAATAGAAGTAATGGATTACCCTGCCTATGCTATGAAAAACTCGCACAACTCAAAAGTACGGACCACCTTAAATTGTATGACGACAGGTTGCCATGGAAATGCTTTTACGCTACAAGAGGGGATGAGCCTGAGAGGAAGGAAGTCTGTGGAGTGGATGAGTGGGTCTAGAGGGGTGTGTTGGAGAAGTCATTTCAGCACCCAGTAGCTCTTGGACAGAGCAGTGTAGCAGCCTTGCCAGCTGTTGCAGGGGCTTGCTTTCTGTGCTCTTTTCTGAAGCTCATTCTCATCTATCTTTCTCTTATCTGTCCCAGTCTTTTGCAACATTTTAAAAAAATTTATTTCAGTTTCTCGGTTTAACAGTCCTCCTGATCTCTCCTGCATGCTTCAGAAGCCTCACTTTAGCACTCCTCCTCCCCTTCCAGTTGCTCCTTGACTGGTCGGATTTGAAGAGATCAGCAGTTGGTGAAGTGAGTTCTAAGGGCTAAACGGGTATGGGAAGGGGCTGGGGAGAGTCATGAACGGAGGTTTCTGTTATGTGTTTAAGAGGGGTTTTGTTTTTGTTTTCTTGGACTATTCTGGTGAGTTCCTACTTCTCTGCTTCTTTGGTTAGTGTTTGCGAGCTGTGTGGAGCATGTGTGCAGTGTTGACTATAATTCTGTAGTCCTTCTCTGTCTCTATATAGTCCGTAATCACTGAGTCTTGACAGGCATATACATAAAAAGGTAATTAGAGATCTTAATTCACTCGGTAAATGCTTATTAGGCTTTTGGGGTTTTTTTTTTATGAGTGTCGTGTTAGTTAAAAAGCATTCTGTACAGAGAGCATGATATTTTGTCTCACTGGGTAGCTTTGGCTTCCATCCAGGAAGCTCTTTGCACTTTAGAGACTTCTTAGTGGTAACCCTACTCTTGCATTTCATTGAAAGCAAACTGGAGTTGTATCTGGCCAGTTTATCTCTCTAAATTTTGCAGCAGTTTCCAGAGGCAGCAACTCTAGGTAATTACTAGGTAATATCAAAGGCAAAAAGAATGCTAAAAGTAGCAATGTAATTTTCATAGTGAACACCCTCTGCCAGGTAGTATAAAAGAAGAAGAGGAAAGAAAAGATCCTATAATGTCATATCCTTATACTTGTCACTGTAAAGGATTTGTGCTAAACCTGAAAGGAAGCAGGAGATGGTTTACTCAGAAGAGTGCACACTTTTAAACATTTAAAAAGCAACAGATACTGCAGCACACATGGGAGTGCCTGTATGCGTTCTCTCTCTCTCTCTCTCTCTCTCTCTATCTCTCTCTCTCTCTCTCTCTCTCTCACACACACACACACACACACACACACACACACACACACACACACACAATCACCACCACCACCACTACCACCACCAACAAGAAAAACAATTGGAAGAATTACATGCATGTGAGGCAAAAAAAAAAAAAAAAAAAAAAGAACATGGTAAGATTTGTTTGTTTTTCTGAAATTAAAGGCATAGGTTTAACTTGATGGGAAGGCATTCTTTTATGAGCATCAAGATTTTTAATCCAGAGGTGCTCTGTTTTCAGCCCTATGTGTTCTTTTCTTTAGTCATTAGGCCTGGCATGTTTCTTAATTCTTTAATTCACATTTCACCTAAGCTTTTGCACTCAAAGGCTTCTTGCAACACGATTCCACCTACATACAGGAATTTTGAGAAGTTTCTTTTCTGTTCATAAGTGACAAAATATTGGGTATTTTTAATAAATATATCCATTGATAATACTTTATTCTTTGAGTAAGAAGTGGACTTAAGCATGATATTTCAAAAGACATGATCATAATATGAAATACAGACAAATATATAAATAATATTAGAATGGGAAAATACATGACTGTATTATTATATACCAAAATAGAATTAAAACCTTTAACAATCCTATCATCTTTTGGCACAAGAGAAATTGATGTTTTCTCTCTCCCAGCATGGCCCTTGATTATAAACCATATTTCTTCTCTATGAAATATGAAATTCTACTAGAAATGAACTATGTCATTTCTAGTAGTTTAAAATATGCATAAATAACTTCTTTCACAGTGTACTAAAGTTCTTAATTTTTTTTTAAACTAAGAAGACTTTAAAGTTAACACCTTTCATACAAGTTTCATAGTTATCCTAATGCACATTTGTTAGTAGCTATAAGTTTTGAAAATGATTATCCATTTCATTAAGGGAATCCAGGACAAATGAATTATTGTAACTGTTTTTAGGATATGAACCATATTGAAACTAAAATGAGTTTATGGATTGGCCTAAATTGAACTTATTTTAACTTCAATAGTGAAGTGATTCATTCTTTAGAGCAGAATTTGGAAATGATTAATGTCAAAAGTGAGCACTATTGAAAACATTCTTGTGAACCTTTAAACAAGACTTGTAACATCAACAGTGGCATTATGGCATAAATGACATAGTAATTTCAATGAGGTTATTTTTTCTAAATCTTGACTATATAAAAAATTTCATGCACATAATAGAAAAAGCTTAATATAAGACCTTCAAAATAGCTTAACCTTACTGTGAGTTCCTCATTCTTACTTAAATAAGTTATATTTGGTTGTCGAAATAGTACATACATGCATTGCAATCCCAAATTCAACAATGCATAACAGTATTTGAACATGTTAATATTTTAAATATATATAGGTTTTTAATTAAAATTCGTTATCCTCTGCTGTATTTAACCAGAAAAAGGTTGTAGGGTTACTTTTTAAATTAGATTTTTAAACTAATAGAAATGTGCTAAGAGAGAAAAAATTCCACGAATGAAGAAATTAATTCATTTTGTCATTTGAAAAAATTATAAAATATCTATCTGAGTAGAGATATTGGCAAATATTTTGTGATTATAATTTTTATAAACAGATCCATATAGACATTAAAAAGAGAATTATGTTAAATTACATCTTTTAGATAACAGAGAACCTTTATATCTATAGTTGAATTACAGACACAAAATTTCCTTTCATTTGTAAGAAAAACCTGTTTTGAAATTATTAGTAGAGCAAAGAGATAATGAATTCAAAGTAAAAACTAGTTATTTTTCTATCTTAAATTTCCATTTGTGTATGTATATGTGTGTGTCTTAGATTCCAGAATAACTTATCTTAGTAGCCATAATAGCCACAACAAAATTGATCTTTTCCAATGTATCCAACTAAGAATCTTCATTTAAATTTTATTTATTTTATGTCTTTGAATATTCTGCCTTCCTCTATGTTTATGCACCACATTCATGCCTGGTGCCCACAGAAACAAAAACGTGTCTCAGATCCCCTGGGAATGGAATTACAGGTATTTTTGAGGCACCATGTGGAGGCTAGGAATGGAACACTGACTGCTTCTCAGAAGGAAGAATAACTACTATTCGTAACTGCTGAACCATATTCCCAGCCCCAAATCTTTATTTCTTCTTTCTTTTATTGGATATTTTCTTTATTTACATTTCAAATGTTATCCTCTTTCCCAGTTTCCTCTCAGGAAACCCCTATCCCATCCCTCTGCCCCCTGCTTCTGTGAGGATGTAAGAGACAGATATGACTAATTAAGATTATATTTAAACCCCTCAGGTAGGCCCCAAATTTTTATTTAATGGGTTTAAGCATAACCTTAATTAGTCTATGGACTAATGTCTCTTTGAAAAGACATACATTATGATTGTATATATTATACATTGTTGGGCATTCTAAGAATTACTTTGGGGTTATATAGGTATATATTGTAGATACTCTGAAAAAATATACATAATTACCTTGGACTTAGCTTAGCTGGGCTACTAGAGAAACCTTTTGTGTGTAGAAAAGCATTACAAATAACAATGACTTTTATATAGGAAATCAGGCTTTTGTGTATTTTTGTTGATTTTCTTCACAGTAATATTATAAGGCCTAATTCTTTTTATTTTAATTGCTTGTTTCTTAATTTGCCTTTATAATACACCTAATGTACCACAGTTCTCTGTTAGAATAGGGATCACATTTATTACATTTAAAAACAACTCACTTGGCTTTGATATGTACTGCTTATACTAATTTCATTATCCTTTTTTGGAGTGTTAAAAATGAAACAAAAAGTCAAATCTGATGGTTAAAACAGAGGAGGAGTGGATCTGGGAGAGAGCTGAGGTGGGAGGGTACTGGGAGGAGTGAAAGGAGGGAAAACTATAATCGGATATAATACATAAGACAAAAATTAAATAAAAATAATTTTGTTAAGAGTTCCTCTTACTCTTATATAACTATTATATATTTTATTCTCATCATAGTTCTTGCTCTCCTTGACATTTATTAAATCCAAAGAATATGTTTTTGAGAAATTGCCTATTTAACATTATAAATAGTTCTGGAGGGAAAATGACAAACGAGTACACATTACATTTTCATTGATCTAGACACAGTGTAGGACCAAAAGTGGGATAGCACATCTTTCTGACTTTTGTCTAGCTTATTAATTTCAGTTATCACACAATTAGTATTATATTAATGATTCTTTTAAGCTGTAGTCAGATATGGGTGTGCTGTTGTCTCTATTTTTGCAGTGCTGGAGGGTGATTCCCTGCACATTGCATATGACAGGCAAGCACTGTAGCATTGTGGTTTATACCTAGCCCCTTATAAGTTTTTCTTTGTTAATATTATGGGTCAGAATTTACCTTTAGCAGAGCAAAAGCAATGAAGGGATTTTTTGAGATTATTAACATGTTCTCATGATTTTGTTTGATTCGCTTTACTATTAATGTTACCCAGCGTACTCGTCTACTGTTTTATTCAGTATTACCACAAAAATAACAAATCAACCTCTTTTCATCATGATATAAATATGATTTCTTCAAAAAAGGTTTGATCCTTAAAGAGAATGTTCAATTGTTGGTGAACTATATTTTAATTAAATATAACACTTTCATTTCTCATGGGCCTTAATCATCTCCCCTAGAAAACAGATGTAGTAGCATATAAAATATAATGTAAAATTTAGTAATCACATACTTCATTGAATCAATGAAATATGGTATATTATATTACTAATGTCTGTTTGTTTATTTAACTATAGGGTAGATACCAATATTGGAGTTTCCAAAGTAGGAGCCATCTACCTCTCTGTATAAGCATTTATTGTAAGTAAAGTAACTAAAAATATTTATGTTTTAGAATCATAATACAAGTTTTAGGCATTGTTAATTGTAACATCTAATTGGGAAAAGAGTATTGGACTATTTAGATTGTTTATAAAACCTTTTAAAAAGAACATTTGCTTGAATTAGATTTCTGTTTATTTGTTTATAATTCTTATTTTTACTTTATTTCATGGTGAACAGAGGTCAACATCATTGTCTTTTTCATGTTCTCCATCTAATTTTTGGGGATAGGGTATTCTCGGTGAGACTAGAGCTTGCCATTTCAGCTAGACTGGGCTGGCTATTAGCCCTTAATAAGGCTCCCTTGTGTGTCCATCTGCCTACAACTTCAGTTGTGGGCGTGCACTGCCATGCGTGGTTTTATGTGGGTGCTGGATATCCAAACTTGAATTCTCAGATTTACACAGTAAATTACCCACTGAGTCATATTCCCCACCCTCATTATAATATTTATTTATTTTTTATGAAATAGAAGTTGCCAAGTCATGAGGTATACCTGTTGATAGTTCTGGTTCTCTATCATTTCTTTTATGTTTCCTTTAATGATGTTTCTTTTTAGCTTTTTATTGATTCTTTGTGAATTTCATATCATGCACCCCAATCCCACTCATCTTCTGTCCGTTTGTATTCACCCTATAGTTTTGTAACTTCCTCCCCTACCACAGAAGAAAAGAAAAACAAAAACAAAAGCCAAAAAATCTCATTGTGGAAGCTGTAGTATTTAGTGTGTCACGCAGTGTACCCTTTTGCTCACACATCTTTACTTGCAAAATGCTCATTGCAGTGAGTCATTGGTCTGGTTCAATATGTATGGCTTCTGCTACACTATCAATACTGGATCCTCACCAGATCTCCTCTCAGACATCCTGTTGTTGCCCCATGTTAGGGAGTTCTTGTAGCTTTGGTTCTGTAGGATTGGCACCTTCACATCCTCCACATGATCATAGGTGGGATAGATATAGAGGTGTGCCAACTCAAAGCTGTGAACCTGGGCCTGGGTGGTAGCTGAGTTGATCAGCCCACTGGCTTTCCTGTACCTGCACAAGAGCCGGGGCCAGCTCCATCTCAAGGCATATCCATAGCCTGACTAGCTCTCTTATACTCACACCCTTAGTGCCAGCTCTCCAGTCCTTATGCCCTTGTGCCAGCTACTGTGCTAACTGAGGTGAGATACAGGGTCCTCGCTCCTGAACAAAAGAGTCAACTCTCCAGCCTGCCACAGGTGGCACGAATTGAGGGTAGAGGGCATCTCTCCAGTGCCCACACTACCTCACTGCAGAAGAAGTAGCAAGGCCTTCTGGGCATATCTACTGTTCTTCCCAGAGAGGTGCAATGCCTGCTTTCCATAGTACTGTAGCTGGTGAGGAGCAGATTCAATTTTACTCCTCTCATGATCCTGGGGCAAGCTCACAGGTGGTGCAGGATAGGTGGCATCTCTCCAGTACCCATGCTACTCCATGGCAGATGAGCAGCAGGGCCAGCTCTCTGGAGCTTATGCCTTTGGGCCCAGCTCCCCTGCTCTCCAGGCACCAGAGCCAGCTCTGTTATGTTACTTAAGTGAAGTAACTGCAGGGCTATCTTTGGAGTGTTACAGTCAGTGAGGTTGATGCCAGCTCTGCACAGCCCTTGGCCATCAACATGGTCATAGGCTACCGCTCAGACCAGGGACAACTGCATGGCCTTTGGTGGTAATATAAGGCATGGACATCAACACAGAAACCTGCTGCTGCATTGCCAAGGACCCAGACATGGCCCTTGGCAGCATGATCCAGGACTTGACCATGGCCTCAGGTAGCAGACAGACTACTCCCATCAGGGTAACTCTCAACCCTCATGGCTCCAGTCTCACTTCTCTTCATACTGCTCAAACTGTTTGCTGCTTGCCTTTTCTCCACCACATACTTGCACATCATGGTGGCTCTTGTTCTGGGCAAACCATGCTACAGATTGGCCTCTGGGTATCTTCCTAGTGATAGGATTCTTAAAGTATAGCCACATCAACACCATCTGGGAAGGAATGAGTACATATATTCAGGTTCCCCCTGTGATCTACTTACTCAGAAACTCTGAAAGTGGGATCAAGAAATATTTCATAAAACTTCTATGTAATGATATAGCCTGAAAGTTCAGAACCTCTATTTCAGGGCAATGGCCTTACTATCATTTCTTTGGTATGCACATCTGAATATGTATGTATACATATAATATATAAGAATATGATCAAGAACATCAGATTATTCATGTATAATACAAATCAGAATGTTCTTTTGTTTGTTTTTATTTCCTCAGACTGGTTGCCTCATGACTGTACTCCAAGATAAGATGAAAATTCATATGCTGTCCGAAACATTCACAGAATCATCATATTGAATATAGAGAGTTCTCAGACGTTATCTTTACAATGTAAGTTGTAAGTCATCCCTCATTGTCTTTGAAGATAAACTTAAATATTAATATAGTTGGATACTTGTTAATGAGTTTTACTTTTATTTATTTCTGTGGACAGAAGGGTAATAAGCTTGTAACAAAGAAAACAATTATAACTTATTTATTATATAAATGGCCATTTCTGACCCTTTGTTGGGATCTTGACATCCATATGCCTTACCTACATTACAGATGATTGTTTTTAATTTTTAAATTGGTTATTTTATTTATTTATATTTCAGATGTTATCCCCCTTCCTCCCCTATCCTATCCCCATCTCCCATCTCTTTCCCCATCTCTTTCTCTGAGAGTGCTCCCTCACCTACCCACTTCCCGCCTCCCTGCCCTGGCATTCCCCTATGCTGAGGCATTGAGTATTCACAGGACCAGGGCCTCCCCTCCCATTGATGCCAATAAGTCAATCAAAATAAGCTATGGGTCCTTCCATGTGTACTCTTTGGTTGGTGGTTTAGTCCCTGGGAGCCCTGGGGGATCTGGTTGGTTGATATTGCTGTTCTTCCTCTGGGGTTGCAAACCCCTTCAGATACTTCAGTCCCCCTAACTCCTCCATTGGGGCCACTGCACTCAGTCCGATGGTTGGCTGTGAGCATCCACCTCTGTATTGGTAAGGCTCTGGCAGAGCCTCTGAGGAGACAACTATATCGGGCTCCTATCAGCAAACACTTCTTGGTATCAGCAGTAGTGACTAGGTTTATTGGCTGCATATGGGATGAATCCCCGGGTAGAGCAGTCTCTGGATGATCTTTTCTTCAGTCTCTGCTCCACTCTTTGTTCCTCTATTTTCTTTAGACAGGAGCAAATCTGGGTTAAAAGTTTTTTAGAAGGGTAGGTGACCCCATCCCTCAACAGGGATATTTTTTAATCTCCATAACCATGCTTCTCTATGTTCTTATTTAAATTTGTATACATATTTGATAGTTCCAGTTTTCATTTCTAAGCAACAGTCATTAATTTTTTCACCTCACATTAAATTTCCTCAGGGTATATAGAACAGGTAATAAAATCAGATGCTATACTTATTCTCAAGAACCCATAGTATTAATAATATAACAGAATATTACTGAAGTGGTATTTAAAATGAGAGTGATGAAGTATACAAAGCTCAATAATGTATTTGCGAATGCTTTTATATTTGTGGAATAAATATATCATTTTATATTCCATTTTGTACATGCTATCCAATCTCAATGTAAGTTATTGACAGTCAACCTCAGTGTTGTACTATGATTCTCTTATAAGTAGTATTTATATGACCAAACCCCATCATTTCTATATTTATGTGAGAAAAAAGAGAAAAGAACTCTATTTTTATTTTATGAATTATATAACTGCAGTTAATCCCTGGGAACATGTTTGCATTCAGTAACGAGCCAAAATGTCTTAGGATCATTTTTATCTTTAGTTTTTCATATTTCAGTATGATTACATCTATTAATAACTTTCTAGTATTTTCTTTGTTTATAAAGTATTTACTATATTTGGATAAGTCTGTTTGAACATTTTTTATGTGCTTTAAGTGTATATTAGCTTGAAGATGCTGACATTTTCTCTTAATATTTTTCCTTGTCCCCTAGTTGTTTTATTGACTTCACAATGTCGGATATTAGATTCAGCAATCTCACTTGGGGATCACATTGTAACACTGGATCGTGTGTTAGATGAAGTAATCCCATTCATGGAAGGGGCAATTTCCCCACACTGGAGGTAAAACCAAAAGATATTGTTCATGTTGTGAAAGACCAACTCATAAAGCAGGGGCATTATTGTTAAAGATACAAGATTGAATGGCTCTACAGCAAGTTACATACTCGCAAGCCATAATGGAATCAGCTATAAAGATTTGGACATTATTTTTGGTGTTGATCTACCAAGTGATCAAGAATTTCAGGTAGTTAAGGATGCAGTTTTTAGGGCTGTCTACTTGACTTTTACCAAAAGGTGTTAAAAAAGAAAAGATTACCCTAAAAACCATGAAAGATGCCTATGTGCAAGAAAATGGTAAAAATTTGCAGTAACAATGATCGTTGGAGCCTCATCTCCCTTTCAATAACACTGGGAAGAATGTAGAACTAAAATTTGTGAATTCACTCAGACGACAATTTGAATTTAGTGTAGATTCTTTTCAAATTTTTTTGGATTCCATGTTAGATTTTTATAGTGATCCAAATGCCAAGCTAACCAAAGAATCCTGTCCTGTTGTGGTGGCTGAAAGTATGTACGGAGACTTTCAAGAAGCAATGATACATTTGAAATACAAGCTAATATCTACCAGAAAACCTGAAGAGATCAGAGGTGGTGGCCTTTGAAATACAGCAATTTGTTGGTTCGTGACTTCAAACCAGCTTCTCAAACAGAAATTAAGACTTTGGAACGTTACATGTGTTCTAGATTTTTCATTGATTTTCCTGATGTAGCAGAACAACAAAAGAAAATTGAATCGTACCTCCGGAACCATTTCATAGGTGAAGAAAAAAGCAAGTATGACTACCTTATGACTTTGCATGGAGTTGTGAACCAAAGCACTGTCTGCCTCATGGGATATGAACGAAGGCAGACCCTTAATATGATCACCCTTTTGGCTTTGAAAGTACTTGGAGAACAGAATATTTTACCCAATACAGACAATGTAACTTGCTTTTATCAACCTGCTCCATACTTAGTTCTTGAGGGAGGGTACCCTAGTTATTATGTAGCATCTGGGCCACACTGGTTTATTTCCAGCCATGCCATGCGGTGCCGTTCCCTGTGCAAAATGGTATGATGTAAAATATACACATATCACGAGTTTTGCTTAAACACCTCTGCAAAGCAATTTTCCAAGTTGTATAAAACGTTAAGATCTATTTTTGTGTAGTTGCCAACTATTTTTCACCAATTGAAGCTTCAATACTCATAGTAGATAGGTATCATCTCCAAACTGACATTTTAACACGATCACTGAATATTGTAACTGTAAAATATTTCAAATGTAGTAGAACACTTGAAATGATTTTTCAAATCTTACTGACACACCAGTATAACTTGCCTACATATTTGGCTAATGTATGAAAGAACACTTCACATGTTTTAAAATGAAGTGTAATGAAGATATATTACAACATTTTTATTTACAATTAGTTTCTGCTTACACTGATTTTTTCTTCGCAAATAATAACCTGAATTTTTGTTCATAAATTGAAAGTATGTGACTTCAATAATTCACAATAATTCTAAATGATGTTAAAACAATTTATTATAAGCCTGTGTTTCCCAATATAATTTGTTGGCTTCAAATGCTGCTAAAATTTAAAGGACCACTTCGAAGAATATTCTACAAAACAGGAATTTAAACTTTATATTGTAATAATTTAACTAATCTGTGGATCAAAAAGTTTCTTTCAGCCGAACAACAAAGACCATGACTTATTATGCAGGGATTTTTGGCATATAATTAAGTTGAAATGGAAAAAACCAATTCTGAACATGAAACTATTCTATCATCATCTTTTAAGATAAAACTAAATGGAACAGACAAGAAAAACAGCACCACCGAAGACAGAAAATTAGAGATTTCAGGCATGACACTTAATATTTTTTGTTAGTTTGATCAATATCCTAATACATCTGGAAATGTTCATCATTAGACATTGAAAGCACTGATCACTAAATGAAGGATATTTTTCCACCACCAAAGATTTGTTTCTAGTATGTTCTTCAATGTTAGATTTCAGTTAATACCACACTTTTTTCAGTATTGCATATATTTGCCATTATTCTTAATATCTATTCAGTACATCAGATATCCACTAGCAAATCTATCAGTGTGGTTTAAATTGAATTTTCTTCATACGATGAAAAGAGCTGTTATATGGGATGATAATAGCAAGCTATTCTAAGTGAATGTCAATAAGGCCATTGGAAAACTTAAATATTTTTCTAGCACAACAAGAACCAGCAATCAAAATCTTGAAATGTGCTATCTACAGACTGTATTTAAAGTCTCTTCTCAGTATTATACTATTGAATAGAATAGTATAATTTCTATGGAATTTTCAAGAAACCAATATTTCTGACATACATCACTGGGCATTGGTGTGTTTAAATGATTACATGTACAATACAAAATCCCAAGGCACTAAAATATTTGGATTTACCCTTTCAGGTAGAATTAAAATAAAATTTATTAAATACTGAATTAAGAAATTGTATCACTGTATCTATTTGTATCTTATATTAGCTAAAACAAATGATCATTCTTTGTTTCTTAACACATAAACATTTCTTTTTAGAAAGTGAGATTACATATACATAAAACTGAAGGTACTCATCGGTAACAAAAATAATTCTAAAAGATACAGCAGGGTTATTTGAGAATAAAAGGATTGTGTTAGTGGTATGGTTGCTAAAGGTTCAGTATTTCCCATAGTTCTTCAATAATAGAATTTTGATGGTGTTTGGGAGCATCTTATCACATCTGCCATCCCACTGCTTTTTACTGGTATTTGCTCCAAACTCTTTATTTACTAAGAAGGAATTATTACATGTTATTTTAAGAAGCAGTTATTACATGTTATTTTCCTAAAGCCCCAAGTTGTAATGTAGGGAAAATGGCTCAAAAGGCACATGCTTTCTTCTTACATTTTAAGTGTTTTGATTTCTTGTGGGAAAAGTTCAACAAGTATATGTATATGTATATGTATATATTTTCTCAGGTTAGAGAATGCAAACATGTTGAACAGAAATGATACCATGGAAGAAAAAGCTTTAGCTTGTTACTTATAACTTTGTTTCTCTAAAAAACATCACCATGTTAAGCCTTCCTTTATTGCCTACTAGCAAGAAAAATATGATGTATTCAGTAGCATGTCTCCAGTACGAGTGTAACTGGCTTAAAAGCAGTACTAATCTATTATGTTCATTAGTTTACTAGGTGGGAGGTTTTTTTGTAGGTAAACAGGTACCAAACTTTTTTTTTTTACCTGAAGTCACTCATAGAAGTCATTAAGTTATTTTTAAAACCCCATTCCAGCATTTGCCATTGAATTACAAGATATACACCATATTGCCCTTGACTATTCTAACCTGTGATAAAATCCAGTAGCAAGTTTTATTCTGGAAGTTATTTTTATTTTTTACCCCAGTAATCTAATCAACGTTAAAAAAGGGGGGGTTTATTTTGAATATTTCTATCAGTTGAATTAATTTGGTTTCAGCCCCAAACACATATCTTTTTAAAACTAGAATAGTCTTATATTCTACAAATGTATATATGCTATAAAAGATATAATAGGGTATATAAAATTTTAAACCCTAAAATAGTCTTTTGATGGTCACTAATCTACAGCTTTAAAAGAAAGGCATGTTTTATTTGGGGTGATAGCATATCAACTGGAGTATACACTACTTAAAAAACAATCTTATATCACCTAGGGTATTTGAACATGACACATTTTGTTTTACTTTGTTTTCTTATGGAAAGATTGAGATGATTTGAATTAATTAAAATAAAGCTCATTTTTATAAATGTATACATTGAAAATACAACGAATGTTTTATATATGATATTTTATGCATATAGTTTATACACCTCTTTCAACAGACAAACTTCCCTGTCCTATAAAAGGAGTACCACATAGATAAACATACAAATCCCTAAGAACAAAATCATTAACCCCTGTAAATGAATAAAATGACATCATTAAGAGAAACAGTACATTATGAGTAGCGACTCCCCAAAATTATCCAAAATTTATAATTATGGGTTAATATCAATTCAATTAACTTGGTGATTTATTACATAATTCTAGAGTAATGAAGTATTCTTTCTAGAATGCTAACTAACCCACTATACTTTACAGATATGACCCATAATATACCTTTCTTATACCTTAGGCTTAATTACAGAACCCAGAAGTTTGTGATTGGATTCTTGATTAAGGGTTTTGAGAGTTCTATAGATAATGAGTAGGACAGACTCATTTCAGAAAAATGATGTTGCAGATCAGTATAAGCATTTTAATACATATGAGCATACTAATACAGTACCTGACCATTTTATTTTTACTGTAATAGAGCTTGAAAGGTTTCTACATAAAATGAAGGCTTAATTCCAAATCCATAACTTGTAAATTCACAATTAAAATGGAATTCCTGTATATTTATATTACTCTTATCCAAATATTTTAAACATGAAAAGTAATATTAGGTAAACATTGATATTTACATTTTTATTTTAAAGGGATTTAAAGTTTTTACTGCCTTCCACCAATAAAATTAGAGTCAATACAACCCATATTAACAGGTATTTGAACAAAGAAAATAGTAAATTGAAATTTTATTTAAGCCATATAGATGACTTGCTTGAGCATAAGTGTTTCTTCATAACTTACCTTCTTTACAGATTTAAGAAATTAAAGGCACCTTTGGTGTCCTGACCTATCAAAATTCAATGTTTTTTCTGACAGTAAACTCCAAAATACCTGTTGTTTACTAACTATTGAACTGTGGTTTTGACCATCAAATAAAATTATTTCTGATTTGCTCGATAACTTGGGAATATAAGTTAAAACTGGTTTCAAGAGTAAAATTATCTTCTTTCAAAAGCATTCAAGTAACCTTTAATGTCAAAAGCAAGATACCCTTCTATATAATACCAAATCTGTGTACCAAAAAACTATATATGTGACATTATATGATTTTGTCACATTGAGGGCTCTGTGACTGTTTATTAAAACAAGGAAACTACTTGCAGAAGAGATGTACTTCTCATGGTAATCTTGACAACATCCAAAAAATGGAGCATATATACATTTTGCTGGAGCAAGGTTTTGATGTTATCTTTATTTAAAATATATCTTTAAGACATATAAAACATTATTAATATTAATAAACTATCATGTGTTTGATACATGTAGACATTGCTAATATTTAAATCTGATTATTACATGTATTTCCTCAAACATATGTCCTCCTTTATAGTGGGAAGTGGAACATCTTCTAGCTTTTGGAAATACACAGTACATTCGTGTTATTTACAGTTATCCTACTGAAGAGCAAGGTTTTAATTCATCCCATTTCTCTTCCACATTTTCTTCATTTTCTAATTGGCACTTCTGTTTTTCTCATTGACAGGATAGAAAAATTTAAAGTAGGAGTGAGTTTTTAATGTTTATTTTGTGAAAGATTAAATCCTAGTAAGGAGGGTGTCTGGAACTGTTAATTTAATAAGAGTGTGTTGGTAGATGCTTCATTCTAGAAAAGTAACTTCACTGTATGCATTGTATAGAACCCAATTTTGGGCTCTCTGATTTTCAAGATTTCTCTTGCCTACAATATGTTAACAATACTAAATCAGAGGCTATGATTCTGCAAATATATGTTAACTTTTTGATTTTTGAAGAATTTTTACAATCTACACCAATAGGCATAAATCAGTCAGTTGGCTTTAATGTCTAGATGAGTATGATTTATAAGCTAACTTTTTTAGTAAGACAGATTCAGAGCCATTGTACACAATGTTTTGTGATGTTAAAATTTGGGGGAGATTTCTTAGTGTAGTTATATTAAAAACTAACAATCAAATCACTAAATTTTTAAGATCAAAAAGAACTGTCTAAAAGTATATAAAATATACAATTTCCATATATCCAGATATCAGCCCAGTAGAGTTAGGTTATATTGTTTTATGGCTATGTTTGCAATTTTATAGGTGATAGTGCAAAAACTTACTTCTTTGAGTGAAGACCTCCTGCTATTTTAAAACAGGTCATATAAATCTAGAAAACGCTGCCACTGGGTTTAACAAAGTAGCATTCTCTTTGGCAGCTTGGACATACTTGCTAAACTTTGCCTAGTCTCTATTTAGATTACATGAACTGAATGTTAGTAACTTTTTTTATAGTTCAAAACTATTAACAAGCACAAAGCATTTTTTCTTTAAAATTCTCCTTGTTGTTAAGGGAATTTCATGGCCTGAAAAACAAAAAAGACAAATGCTCAGATAATCCAGAATATAAATGTGGAAATATATAACGAACAGTAAAAGATTAATCTTCATTACTTATGGGCTACACTACCGGATAGTATCTTCCCTGTCAAGATCCAAAATGACTATTGAATACAACAAAAAACTCACAATATCATTTCAGTAAATTCATCTAATTAGAAGTGAAGTTAGAACATCTCACTTCAAAACTAAGCATTTGTATCCATAAGTATTTCTCTTCAAGACATGTGTCAACAGTCAGTTAATTCAAACCCAACTTTTTAACATTAAGAAAAAATGTCAGTGATAGAAATTGTGGCTAAACTGAAAAATAAATAAAACCATGTAACTGTAGTTGCCCAGGTCTAAGAAAAGATGCTGATAGCATTCTCGACTACATCAAGAAGAATGATTTTTAAACACTGAATTGTTTGTGCTTTGTCTTAGGAAAGCAGGCAATATAAATAGAGCTTTATAACATTTAAGGTGCCTTTTCTATTTTTATAGTTCATATCACCACTTTTAATCTCTTAGTGTATACCTTTTGAAATGTTGTAATAACTTACCATAATTCTGTAAATAAATTTTTCAGGACTATTTCAGAAGTGGCATATTTAAAAATGTTGAAATGCCTAAAGTCTGGTAAACTGTGAATATGCGCTTTAATGTTGAATGTATGTTAAATAAGAATAGTTTTTTATGATGTTATACAATTTTGAGACTTGTATTACATTTCTGGAAATGTATTTTGATGTTTGACAAAAAGTTAATATATGAAGAGTGAAGTATCTTTTGTGGAAACTATTTTTGATTCTGATAATAGTATAAATGTATGTTTTATTGTTCACTACATAGCTCTTATACTTGTATCCTTTGCTTTGTGAGTTTGTAAAGTTGGTAGATATATAGTATAGATGTTATTAAATCAAAATGAGTTTTGAAATAAAATGACTGTGAAACATGCAGCAGTGCACCAGCTGCAAAATGGGTAAATGCCTATTATTTCAAACACAACTACATCTGTTACTTCAAAGGATTTTTAAATGAACTACATTGAGTTTTGTTCCATAGAATTTATATGGAATCACAGCTCTCATTAGAAGTTACAAATATGGGACATGAGAAGCTACTGGCCTACAGTATAATATGACTTTGTGTAGCTACTATCACCATTCATGACAAAATAATTAACACTATTCAATAAAAAATTCTACCCATAAAACCTAAGTATATAAATGGTTTGTATTCATTTATTTCCCTCATATTCATTTGAATTTTTCATTGGTAAACTTTATTTACTATAGTCCCCCCATTCAAATTACTATTATTTATAATGCATTTAATGAGTTCATAATTGACCATAAATAAAATTACACGCCAGAATGCCAGATAAATGGACCTAAATTATATAATATATGCTTAATGCACACACACACGCGCGCGCGCACACACACACACATCATACCCTAGCAGAGCCTAGTGGTATTTCAAGGCTGTATATGTTAACTACATATGCAAACAAGGATAAGAATGACAAGTGGTTTTGAATAGAGCCATCATTAAAAGAATGAGTAATGGTAAGAGTAATGGGAATAATAAAAAAGGGGGGGGCCTCACAGTCATCTGCTTGAGATTTAGGTACCCATATAAACTATCTAGCAACTTTGTAGTGTATTAAATTATGGGAAAAAAGAAGCAGTAAATTGCCTTAATAAAGAGTATTTTCTCTACATAATGTGACTTATTAGATGACTAAGGTTTGGAATTATTAGATGGTTGTGAAAAAAGTCAAAATGACTCATTGTTTTTCAATCCTTTAATATACAAAGGTAAGTTTTGCCTTATATAATCCTTAAAATCATTACCAAGAATACCAGTTTCCATACTCTCAAAGTATAAACAACTGTAAATTTAGTAGTAAACTTGTATCTGTTCCATGATATTTTGCTTGTGACCTTCAGGTGAAACTATCCCGGATACATAAAAACACATTATATTTATATATTTCATCAAGCATGGCAGCAATGTTTCATTATTTAACATTAATAAAGTCAGATGACAATGGTGCCATTAAATAACTTATATAATTTCTAATTAGATTATATTGCTACACTTTTGTTCTTTCTACATTATTTCCAACATTAAAATAAAAACACACATGTATATTATATAATGTATTTGTGTGGATGTACATAAATATACTTGTAAGTATACATGTATATATGTAATACATTCTCATATCTCACCAAATAAAACTGGTTGATAACAAGATTATGTACAATTATCTAGTGTCTGATTGAAGATTACCTTTTTTATATTAAAATTTTAATAAATTTCCCACATTTAAAAAAAGTTATCAAACACTGGACCACCAGCCAAGCAGCATATACCAGCTGATATAAGGCCCCCAACACATATACAGTAGAGGATTGCTGGGTCTGTGTTTTGTCAGAGATGAGACACCTTATCCTCAATAGACTGGAGGCCACAGGGGGTTTAGAGGTCAGATGGGGTGGGGAGTGTGGAGTGCGGACAGCCTTATGGAGACAGGTTGGTGGGTTGGAGGTATGGGATGTGGAACATTCGGAGGGTGGACAGGGTGTGGGGAATACAATCTGGAGTGTAAAAAACTAAATAATTTAAAAAGTTATCAGTAAAGTTATATGTAAAAACATAAATTATTAATAGTGCTCTATTTTCATCATTCCTAATATTAAATACTGTTACAAATACATATATCCTTTCCTAGTTGCTTCCTGCTATGACGTTAATCAGTGTATTGTACAATCTTTGGTTCTGAACTCATAAGAAGTTTCTATAGAAACAGTAAAACACTAGATTTATAATTATAATGACAAGAAAAAATGGAGTTTCCTTAAGACTATAAATATATCTGGGAATTGGATCCCACACTTCTTTCAGCTTTGTAGTGCAGACATTTTTACTCCCACATCAGTTCTTGCATGGATACATAAATATGGCAGACACAATAAATATATTCATGGAGAAAAACCATTTTTCTGATTTTAAAAACACTTATTTTTTCCAATTTTTTTAAAAAAAATGGCTAATCAAAAGTCAAAATATTTTAGTAAACCCATTTTTTCTGGGCACACTAAGATAGGAGTATCAGTGGCTGAACAAACAAGTATAATTGACATTAGAGAACATTTAAAATAAAATGGGGGAAATCTGTGGTTTAATGGAAGGTTAACTCTTAGAGATTGCATATCTGGGTATATTTTAAAGGTTATTTGAAACTCCCCTGATCAACTCTTTCCTCTAGAAATATACATTCATTGAAATATCACCCCCGAGTTTATTATTTCTAGAGAAGTGGTTTCTATCAAAATATCTGGTGTCTATATGAAGTAACTTTCAACAAACTTGTTGGGGGAAACCCACTGGTAAAATGTTAAATTGGCTCAATCTGTTCTAACAATTCAGAACTACATGTTTGAAAATTTGATGTGATTTCTCATCTCTGAGCAGTATTCTATATATATTTATGTGCAAATACTAATAGATCCTCCAAAATAGTAAAAATACAGTCAATGAACATGGTGTAGTAAGAGGTTTCAAAATAAATTCTTGGAATAACATGAAATGGGAGACTGCATACATTTTTAGAATTAATAACTTCAAAACTCTCAATGTTGAGAGAAAAACGATTCAATCTTATAGTGTCAAACTGTGTAACACTTCTAGAAAAGACTCCATTTTCACAGAAGTTTAAGATAATAGCAAAGTTAGGAAGAAAACATAAATTTTCTACATATTCCTACTTTCAGTATCCCCATTCTCCCTGTCAATATGACACACCAGAATGATTGATTGTTAAGATTCAATAAACAAACATTGTAAACTAATTGCAACCTAAAGTCCATAAATCATACTGTGTCCATACTGTGTACTTTATGAATTTTGACAAATGTGAAATGGCATGTATCCATCATTATAATGCAGAATACTTCCAATAACACGGGAAAAAACAGCTCTACTTTCATTCTTTCCTTTCTAACCTATGGCAATTATTTTATTGTCTCCATAGTTTTCCTTTGTTAGAATTTTATATAGTGGGAATAATTCATTATACAGCTTTTCAGTTCAGCTCCTTTCAATGAGTAATATATATTAGTTTTCTCCGTTTTTTTTTTTCATAGCTTGAAAGAACTAATTTCTTCTTTAGTTAAGAGATGTTGTTCCTTTAACTGGATGTGTTATAGATTATCCAGTCACTTACTAGAGGACATTGTGATTTTTTTCTGTGTTTGGGCAGTTTTGAATAAATCTACTGTAAACATTTGTATAGAGGCTTTTGTGGGAGAACATTTCTCACTCATTTGAGTAAATACTACAACTTATGATTCTACATGGTATGGTATGTGTTTATTTCTAAAGTAATTTGCAATGGCAAAGGTAGCTGTGCCATTTTTTTTTATTCCCACTACCAATAAATTAGAGTTACTTTTGCTCTTTTTCCAAATCCTCCTCAGCATTTTCTGTCACCTGAGTTTTTTATCTTAGCCATTTTGACTGGTGTGAGATGGAATCTCAGGGTCATTTTGATTTACATTTCCCTAATGACTAAGGATTTTGAATATTTCTTTGAGTGCTTCTCAGCCATTCGAGATTCCTCAGTTGAGAATTCTTTGTTTAGCGCTGTACCCCATTTTTAGTAGGGCTATTTGGTTCTCTGGTGTCTAACTTCTTGAGTTCCTTGTATATTTTGGATATTACCCTCTATCGAATATAAGGTTAGTAAAGATCTTTTCCCAATCTCTGTGTTGCCCTAGTGTCCGATTGATAGTTTCCTTTGCCATACAGAAGCTTTTCAATTTTATGAGGTCCCATTTGTCAATTGTTGGTTTTAGAGCATGAACCATTGGTATTCTGTTCGGGGAAATTGCTGGTGAGATTGCAAGCTGGTACAACCACCCTAGAAATCAGTCTGGCTGTTCCTCAGAAAATTGGACATAGCATTAGCTGAGGACCCAGCTATAACACTCCTGGGCATATACCCAGAAGATTCTCCAACTATAACAAGGACACATGCTTCACTATGTTCATAGCAACCTTATTTATAATAGCTAGAAGCAATCCAGATGTCCTTCAACAGAGAAATGAATACAGAAAATGTGGTGCATTTACTCAATGGAGTAGTAACTCAGCTATTAAAAACAATAACTTCATGAAATTTTCAGGCAAATGGATGGAATTTGAAAATATCCTGAGTGAGGTAACCCAGTCACAAAAGATCACACATGGTATGCACGCACTGATAAGTGGATATGGACATTAGCCAAAAAAAGCTCAAAATACCCACAAAACAACTCAAACATCATATGAAAGCCAAGAAGACCAAGGTGTGGATGCTTCAGTCCTACTCAGAAGGGGGAGGAAAATAATCTCACGAGGTAGAGGGAGGGAGGGTTCTGGGAGGGACAGAGCAGGGGAAAGGAAAAAGGAGGGCAGAAACAGATGTGGGAAAAGGAAGAGAAGTACAAAGGATCAGGAATTTGAATGGAGGTGTGTAGCAGTGGGGGATGGGGAAGTGGGGTAGGCACTAGGAAGTACCACAGGACCCAACAGGGATGGCATTAGCAGAAATAACCCAAAAAGGGGGAGATAGAACCTGTAGAGACCATATCCAGTGGATAGGCATAACCCCTGGTTGTGGGATGGAGCCACCCACCCCATCCATCTCAAAAATAATAATCTAGAATTGCTCCTGTCAAAAGGAAATGCAGGCACAAGGAATGAAGCAGAGACTGAAGGAAAGGCCATCCAGAGACTGCCCCACCTAGGGATCCATTCCATATACAGATAACAAACTCAGTATTGCTGATTCCAAGAAGCACTAGCTGATAGGATCCTGGTATAGCTGTCTTCTGAGAGGCTTTGCCAGAGACTGAACAATACAGATATGGATGCTTGCAGCCAACCATCAGACTGAGCTTGGGGACCCCAGTGGAGGAGTTAGGGGAAGGACTGAAGTACCTGAATGTGTTTGCAACCCCCTAGGAAGAACAACAGTATCAACCAACCCCCAAAAAGCTCCCAGAGACTAAACCATCAATCAAAGAGTACACATGGAGGGACCCATGGCTCCAGCTGCATATTTAGCAAAGGATTGCTTTTCCAGCATCAATGGGAGGGGAACCCCTTAGTCCTGAGGAGGCTAGATGCCCCAGCATAGGGGAATGCTAGAGTGCTGAGGCAGGAGTGGGTTGGTGGGTGAGAATCCTCAGAGGCAGGGGGTGGGGGAGGAGAGGCTTATGGATGGAAAACTGGGAAGGGGGATAACATTTGTAATGTAAATAAATAAAATAATCAGTAAGACAGAGTTCCTTTTGCTTCATATTCTCAATAGATGGATTTTTGCCATTCTGATAGATGCATATAATGTAATAATATAAATTATTGATTTAACGTATAATTCTCCAGTGCTTTATCAACTTAGATATCTTTAATATATTTATTCTCCAACTGTACAACTTACTTGTGAGGCATCTTATCACCTCTTTTGCTTACTTTAAAAGTCTAATTTTTATTGTTGAACTTTAAGAATACTTTGTATATGGTTGATAAGAATGCTTTGTTAATTATAATTTTATACATAGAGTTGTTGTAGGGTAGTAATGATTCTAAGATCCACCATGAATTCCCAAAATCTGAATACTTTAGTCTCTTATATAAATTGGCATAATACTTGATATGGTCTATGGACATTCATGAAATTGCTATATAAATATTTTTTATGATGTATCATGTAGAAAGAATAAGCAAATATTTCTCAGTTTCATGATAATATTTCTAAAATATTTAATTCATGATTGGTTTAATCTATGGATGGAGAACTCATATATGTTGAAAGACAGCAGTATATACGGCCAGTTGATGACGTATTCTTTCATTTTCTTGACAATGTTGTTTACTCACCAACTCTTTAATTTAAATCTAGTATACCAAATACCTCCCTCAAGATTTTGAGGGATTTAATATTGGATGGCTCAATCTAATGTCTTCTAAATTATCTTATGTTATAATATCAAAGTTTTATAGTTTTGCACTTTACATTTGGTCTGTGATATGATTTGAGTTAACTTTTGTGGAGACTATAATGTCTGTGGCTAGCACTGTTTGTATACACGTGTTTCAACACTATTTTTAAAAGCGATTCTTTTCTTCACTGAGTTTCCTTATTACCATTGTCAATGATCATTGTCAATGATCAGTTCACTACATTTGTGAAGATCTATTTATCAGCTATCTATTTTGTTTCATCTATTTTTCTATTCTACCAGTCCCAGATTCATTAATTCACTTTGCAGTATGTCTAGAAAATGAGTAGTATCTGTCCTCTGACTTTGTCTCCTTTAGTATTGTATTAGCTATAAAATATCTTTCCCTCTGTCTGTAAACTTTCCAAGCAGTCTACAGATGTATCCATAAAATAACTTTCTGTAGCTTTGATTAGTTCTATGCTGTCTATAAGTTCAGTATAATAATAGCCTACACTAGAACACATTATATCTTCCTGTCAACACTCATATTCATATTTTTGAGGAACCTCATTGATTTTTGTCATTTTCCACAAAAGATCTGAAAGTCAACTTTTTTTACATTTTGATGCATTTTAATTGCCATTATTTCCCATCTGTATCAACTCTCACTCCTTTCTTTAAGTTCCTTTCCCACATTCATATACTTTGCTTTTCTGACCTACCACATTTTTGATATCAGTTGAAGTTGGGTAGGTTGGGTAGGTTCACCAGTTTCTATACAACTAAAAAAAACCTGCCTCTTACTCCCTCCAGATTCTTTTAGTTGCCAGTAACTCCCCATCCACAACTTATTGTTGACAAGACAACCTTTTCATCTCCAGTACAAGTAACCATAACTGCTGTGACACAAGATCACAATAGCTGTGTTATATACAGAAGATGGCATTTTGTAGTCCTTCTTCATGACTTCTAGCTCCTTCAACCTTTCTACACATTTTATATGATGTTCCTTGAACGTTAGAAGGAAAAAGTGGTATAAGTCACATAAATTTGTTTAGGATTTCACTCTCAATCAACACTTGTTATCCGCACCTTGAGCAGCCATAATTTTCCGCATTCGCTTGTTTATTATTACAAAGTGAAGCTTCTTTCATTGAAGTTGAGAGTTGACAATGGGTATAAACATTGATATTTATAAGGCAGTTGGGCAATTTACTAAACAATAAGGCTTAAGTTCCCCAACTAAATCTTATTAGTTTCCCATCCACATATTATACATGGCTTTAATTTTATGGAGCCATTCTCAAATCCAATGAGAAAATGGCTCTTTGCTCAAGTGGGCATATCTTGCCTGGCAGAGTGCTATTAAAGTTCATATGGGTAACAGGTAAGTAGGACTCTGATGCCCTTTTCCCCACCAGCCAGCATAGCACCTTCTGGCACCATGGATGCTAGCCACAAAAGAGAACATGTCCACCTTAATTCTAGCTTGTTTTCTCTATATATTACAATTAAGGTGTGCAATAATTAGCAGTAGAAGCTTACCAGCTAATTCTGGCAGGAAACCAAGAAACATGCAAGGACATGTCTTACTGGGAGGGTGTCTGGCAACTATCTGACCAAAACTCATATGATGGTATCCTGCATCTCTGTCATAGGGTATATGCACAGGCATGGTATAGCTTGGTCATATGCTAGTTTTATTTCTAGGTTTTCAGGGGACCCCTGTGCTGATTTTCATGGTGACTATACCACTTTATACTCCTAGCAACAGTGTGTAAGGATTCCCTTTTTCCTACATCCATGCCAGCACTAGTTGGAATTATTAATGTCCTTGTTTTCTAAATGTCAAACCTGTTAGCATGTTTGTGGGATATAAAGAAATAACTGTTCTTTCAGTATTTGTGCTGCATCCTGATATTTTGTTTATCATTTATTGTTTCAAAGGGGTTTTATTGTTTATGATTCTTCATTATTTTATACATAGGGAATTCAGCTGTCTATTAAAAAGGCAATTTTATTATTTCTATCTTAGCATATCATTTAGTTTATGTGGCATTCCCCCTCTTGATTTTCAACTTGATTGGATTGGGAAGTTTCTAAATTAGTAAAGTATATCTTGAAGTATATCCTAGAGAACATTTCTACAAATGCTTATGAGGAAAGGACACTCACCTGAATGCAAACAGTACCTTACCATAGGCTGGAGACACAGATGGAATGGAAAGAGGGAATGGATAAAACCTCCCATGAGAGGTATTTTCTTACCCTCCCAGTCACCAGGATGTGAACTGTTCTACTCTGCCAAAACCTCCTGGAAATGATAAACTGAAAACACTAAAACTATGTATGAAAATAAACCTTTCATCACATGAATTGTTTATCTTAGGTATTAGTGCCAAGAAGCCAACTAGCTTAGAAAATTGATTAGTAAGACAAGTCATTGTTGTGACTATCTGACCATGTAGATCAGAAGTCTGATACCAGTAGAAGAATCTGGACAAATTTGGAGTAGATTAAATAAATCCTATAATGCTATAAATAGAGCTTAATTGTTGATTCTTTTGAGATCTCAGATCAGAATACTATACAACTGTAGGCCAAGAGAAATAAGAACTTATCAAAGTGGATGATGATTTTTGTTCCATCACATGTTGCTTTGCTCTCTTAGGTAATTTGGTGTTTATTCTGATTTAGGACTATAAAAATATGAAACTTTTCTTATCTTTTTTACAGGGGCTCAAAGCTCACAAACTCAATTGAGTTTTGCCTGAGTCTCAGAAGACAGATTGGAGTTAAATATATAAGTAGTACTATGATTGTTGAAATTTTATACAAGTTATTTAGTGTTCCTTTTTTTGTTGTTCATAGAGGAGTTATGTCATACTACTTGAAATTATAAGTGTTGTTGTCTTTAAGGAGATATGTTTGCATGTCCAAATGACAGAGTGTTAACCTTGTTACTTTTAATTGCGAATATCATTTTGATTGTCTAATATTTCCTGAAGAAAAAAATTGATTTCAGAATTATTATCTATTGGACTTGATTCTTGATGGCTCTCTCATACATCCCTCATCTAAGGCCACAAGTCTTATTTCTTGTTTTTATTCTTGTTTCAAACTATATGTCTGGTAAAATTTCCAGCAATATTAAAACCATCATCCATAATGATCAAGGGCTAGCAATATAAGTGTGTGTATATTTGATAGGCTTTTCTCCCATTCTCTCTAATTTTTTCCAGTTTCTTACTCATGGCTCCTGAAATTACTTCTCAAATGATATACTTGTATCCAAGTTCTTGTCTTTAGGGATATTTTTGAGAAACTGTAACTTAGAAAACCATTGGGATATGGATGCCTTTGACTACAAGTTCAATAAGACTACATTTTAAGCATATATTGCATATACAAAGTAAAAAACTCTGTTATGACATTTCCATGCATTCAAATAGCATACACTGATTGTATTCATCCTTTATATAACTCTTTTTTATTCCCAACTCCCCTTTTCCCCTGACCCTTCCAAATAATTAGTAGTCAGTCTTCTAAACTCATAGCCTATTTTTTCCTGAAATATTTTCCATACATGTAAGGAAAATGTATTTACTAGTCATTGGGTTCTGGCTATGTCACTTAACATGATAATCTCCAGTTCCATCCATATATTCCTAGTGACAAGTTCATTCTTCTTTGTGTCTAAGTGAAACTCCTTTGTATATATGCTACATTTTTCTTACTAGTTCATGTATTGATGGACACCTAGACAGATTCTATAATTAGGCTATTGTCAACAGCACCATAATGAGTATAGATGTGCAGAAATCTATATAGTATGCTAAATTTTATTCTTTTGGGCATGTACCCAGAAGTGGTATGAATCAATAAATGGGTCTTTCTTTCTTCCTCCCTCCCTGTGTCTCTCCCTCCTTCCTTCCCTCCCTCTCCTTTCCTTCCTCCATTCTTTCCCTCCTTCCTCGATTCCTTCCTTTTTTGAAAAATCTTCCAGTTAAATTTTTTTTTCAAAATGCTTAAATTTAATGCCTCATATAAACAGCACATGGGATAATGACTTTGACTTTGTGGCATAGGTTCTTTAGTAAGATGGCAATGAACAGCTGAATTCTGGGAGACTGCATGATTTTTTTTAAAATCCATTTTCACTATTTCTATTGATTCCAATAATTTTAATTGCTTAAAATTTTCATTCATATGTTTGAGTCAAGTATTTTGAAAAGTACTTTCCGGTCTAGAAATGATGCAAATTGTATCTTGTTTCACACGTTTAGTCATAACCCTAAATTGAATTTTAATTATTTTTAAAAATTATTTAATTTTTTTACACTCCAGATTTTATTCCACAACCCTGTCCACCCTCCCACTGTTCCACATTCCATACCTCCAACCCACCCCCTGTCTCCACGAGGCTGCTCCACCCCAGCACCCCACCTAACCTCTAAACTCCCTGGGGCTTCCAGTCTTTTGAGGGTTAGGTGCATCATCTCTGATTTAATACAGTCATGGCAGTCCTCTACTGTATATGTGTTGGGGGTCTCATATCAGCTGGTGTATGCTGCCTTTTTGGTGGTTCAGTGTTTGAGAGATCTTGGGGGTCCAGATTAATTGAGACTTCTGGTCCTCCTACAGGGTTACCCTTCTCAGCTTCTTCCAGCCTTTCCTTAATCCAACGACAAGGATCAGCAGCTTTTGTCCATTGATTGGGTGCAAATATATACATCTGACTCTTTCAGCTAGTTGTTGGGTCTTCTGGAGGGTAATTATGATAGGTCCATTTTTGACAGTGCTCCATAGCCTCAGTAATAGTGTCAGGCCTTGGGATCTCCCCTTGAGATGGATCCCACTTTGGGCCTGTAACTGGACATTCTTTTCCTCAGGCTCCTCTCCATTTCCATCCCTGTAGTTCTTTCAGACAGGAACAATAATGGATCAGAGTTTTGACTGTGGGATGGCAACCCCTTCCCTCACTTGATGCCCTGTCTTCCTGCTAGATGTGGGCTCTATAACTTCCCTCTCACCATTGTAGGGTATTTCATCTAAGGACCCTTTAAGTCATGAGAGTCTCTCACCTCCTATGTCTCTGGTGCATTCTGGAGGGTCCCCCAACATCCTAACTCCCTAGGTTGCTTGTTTCCATTCCTTTCTTGGCCCTCAGGGCTTCCATGGCTTAACTGTTACATTCTTACCATCAGTGAACTAGGGTCAATGCCCCATCATATTCTCTCTACCAAACATGCATATTTTATTTTCTTTTTAACAAATTTCTGCAGGTATCAGTTCACTCCTATGAGGGGGTCCCAGAATCTAGCTCAGATAGTCAAGCTTGACAGTAAGCAACTTTACCCAGTAAGCCATCTTAAAAGCCCCACTACTTTTTCCTTGATGTTAATTATTCTTTTGGTGATGATATGAATTATGGCGTTAATAAAACTCACACAAAGCTACAAGCCAAAAAAAAAGAAAAAGAAAAAGCAAAGAAAAATGGAAAGAAAAGGAATAAAAATTAAAATATTTTTCCTATGTTGCAACATCTGTGAAAATCAGTTCAAAATGGATTAAAGATTTGTTCATAAAACTTGAAACTGCAAAACACCTACAAGTAAACACAAGGAAAACCAACTTGGTGGTTTTGGCAATTGTTTCTTGAGAATGACTCATAAAGTACTGGCAACAAAAAATAGGGTTACTGTTGTTACATAAAAATTATAAACAGGGTGTCTGCACAGCAAAGCAACAAAAATGGTACCCTATGGAATGGGAGAATGCATGTGAAGATCACATATCTGAATAAAAGGTCAAGTTCCAAAAGACAAAGGATCTCAGTAATATCAAAATAAAAGTTAGGCTTAAAGCAAATGTTAGTCTTGGTGGCACATTATCTGTAATCCCTGAATTGCAGTCCAGCTTGGTCTGCTTACTAAGTTTCAGGCTAACTAGTGCTGCATTTTAAGACACTGTCTTAAAACATATAAAGAAGAAGAGGAGTATTGGCAAAGATGTAGAGAATGTAAAACTCTTGACCAGTGTTGTGGGGAATCTAAGAAGGGTGTATCAGAATGTAAAAAAAAGGTACTACAGCTATGGAAATGAAGTTACCAAAAATTAAAAATAGAGGTTTCTTGTGACGTATCATTTTCATTATATAAGAGTTAGGGAAAGGACTGAAGGAGCACAAAGGGATTGCAACTCCATCAGAAGAACAATATCAACTAACTTCACACCCATCCCCCAAAGCTCCCAGGGACAAAACCACCAACCAAAGAATACACATTGATGGGTCTGTGACTGCAGCTACATATGTAGCAGAGGATTGCTTTATCTGGCATCAATGGGATGGGAGACCCTTGGTCATGTGGAGACTTGATGCCCCAGCATAAGGGGTGGGAGGGGGGTCTAGAGCAATGAGGTGGGAATTGGTGGGTTGGGAGGGGAAGCACAATCTTAAAGGCAAATGGGAGGGGGATGGGATGGAGGGTTTGCAGAGGAGAGACATGGAAGGGGGACAACATTTGAAATGTACATAAATAAAATAACCAAAGAAACCAGCTGAAATCAAGATCTCTAACAGATATGTGTCCTCTCATGTCTACCATATTATTTTTCTAATATGCAATCTACACCAATGTGGGTCTGTGGCTCACATGTGGGCATGGGTCCTGTTGGGCTGAATTGTGGTTCCTGAGTGTCTGTACCCCAGCACAGCTGGGTGGGGGGCAGAAGAGCTGGAATTTGACTAAGTTCACTCCACACAGTGCCAGGCGGATGTCAGGCTGTGAGAAGTTGTAGAACTCTGCTCCAGGTGTGGTGAGATCCCAACCAGAGACCCGCAGGGGCAGAGATCTTGGGTGGGGATCCCCAGGCAAGAAGGCATTCAGGGATCAAAAGGTCTCAGACCCCTTGGCTCCCCTCTGGGAGACACAGAAGAGTTGAGATGGGGGTGTACGGGCTGGACAAGCTGGCAGCCAAAAGGGATGAGGGAGAGAAGCTCCAGCGGTGCTCCATGGGGTGGAGACTCTTGGTCAAGGCGACTTGCTTGGCTTGGTCATGGCTGGCTCAGTTAGCTTGCTTGAGTTGACAGGCCTCCATGGCTGAAATGCAGAGAGGTCCTCCAGAGGGAGATTAGGCAGCTCATTGGTTGAAAGCTCCCTCTATGGTTCTCCATACTACAAGAGTAAGTCCATGGTTTTAAAAGGTTTATTGTCATGGTGGAAAGTGGATGAAGCTGTACCCCATGTCCTCAGGGCGGGCCTGAGGTTAAATATCTTTTACAAGGAGGAGGGTCTGGGAAGGAATGCTTAATTGGATATGCCCCCTGGCCTTTAGGTATCTCATTAATATGGAGATCTCTTGAGGCTCTGCAGTTGGTAGTCATGCCCTCTACCTGTGCTACCTGTGCTATGTGACCTAAGGCCACCAACCTTTTAGGCCCTCCCTTCTTTGGGAGGGGCTGTGGAAAAGTGAAAGGAACCAGGGCCCAGGAGCAAGGCTGAACTCCCACCATCTCACTAGAGTGTCCAGGGTTTGAGGCCTGTGCTCAAATAAGTATCCAGCTGCCTCTCACAGCCCAATGCCCCACATACCAATACATATATATCCATCAACAAAATAATAAATACAATGTAGTATAGAAACAGAATATTATATGTTTAGTTTTACAAAGAAACTTTACTCTTTTATGATTTGATACATCTTCAGAAGATTAAAGTTAAACAATCGAATCATAGACAAATCCTATGTGCTCCTATTTCTATTTATTATAATTATAATATTCATATTACAACAGAATATAATGAATGCCAAATGGGACAATTGTTTAATACTTACAAAATTTTTGTTTAAACACATAAGCAAGATCTTTGTATTTGCTATATAACATAGTGTTTATAGATAGCAATATAGTATGGTGGGAAGGTAAATAATAGTTATGTTAAATGTTACTTAAGCTCATAAAACTCTACAAAATAGCTAAAACATCCAGAAAAGTCACCTATATTAAATACATATTAGATGTGTTTATTATCTTGTTTGTGGTGATATTATCATGGGGATTTTTTTGTATACACCAAATTGTACACATTGAGTATGTGTAATCTTTGTATACCAATAACATCACAATAAATTAAATTATTTTGTAAGTAAGGAACATAAATAACTCAGTGTTTACTTGCAGTTGAAGGGCAAAGATGAAAAGTCAAACAGTACAGAGAAGACCATTAGATTCAGGGCTGGTATTCTTCATCTACTTGAAAATCATAGGATGGTAGATACCTGGTACATAAAAATGGTTTTACGACTTCAGGTTACATAAAGAAGCAGCAGCACTTATGTTCCCTTGTTCACTCAGAGTACAAAGTTTTCCTGTAAAGCTACAAGACACTGAAGCTAAGGACAATAACTAGTTTCCAATGGAAGTAGGAGTGGCATCCCTATTGAGGGTAGGATTTTTTTCCTTCATTGTTTGCATCTGCAACTTACTCTTCAGGAAATGTCTGGGCCAATATGATGGTGAGATAAAGGGGAATATCATTTTGTTAGCAACACAAATCATTTTCTTTTAAAAAATTTTTATAAGAAATGCCAAACTTCTTCAATAACATTATTCTCTAGAATGGAATTCAGCAAAATTCTCACAACATACATCTCCCACTTCTGTCTTTCCTTCTATAGTCAATAGCAAATAGCATTTTATCTAGTGGTTCAAATCAGCCAAAATATTTTGTGAATCTATAAAAAGAAAATAAACTTGGTTAAAGAATGTCTAATTCAAAAGGAAGTTGCCCACAAATCATCCTGTTGTATGATAGGAAGTATTTACTTATAAATTCTTCCGTGAACCTTAAGTTTTTCTATAGATATCAGACATCTACAATCTAACTCAAACTTTTATGAGCATAGATCAATCAAAAGGAGTTGATTGATCTCTCATGTTGCCTGCTTCTACTCTCTAGAAACTAGGCAAATTGATTTTTCTATTATGGTATTGAATAAGGTTCAAGTACTTAAGTAAATGAACAATTGTTCCTATTTATTGTACCACATTTTATATTGAACAGAGCCAACAACTCTTGATTCTTATAAGAGTATGCATAGAAGATGAAAAGATCAGAATCATTTTTTTGGTTTATATGAATACCCATTCCAAGGAGATAATATTTTAAGCCAGTTACTATTGCTGTAAAGAAGGGGCATTTGTTTTATTTTTAGACTTTGATCAAGTATTGCTGTCAAAACTAGTTTGCTTATTATACATCAAGTGATAAGGGAAGTTAGGCTTCAAATGTTTCCAAACAAAAGGGAAGATAGGAAAGATAGGATAAAACCCTGGCTAACTCTGCAAGCAACTGCAGAATGCAAAGACATTGACAACCATCAAGTAAATAAGATTTTCCTACAATTTATTCTGCCTTTTTTCAAGATTTTGTTCACAAAAATTTTAGGCTACAATATATGAGTATGGAGACTGTTATTGAAGACACTACCTCAATATGTACTGTAAGCTTGAGGAGGGAAATGAAACCTGTAGTTTTGAGTTACAGAGAAGTAAAGTTCCATAAACAGGGAAAGTAAAGTGATGATTTTGTTTTATCTTATTATGTTTTACTTCCATATATTTTGTTGTTACTTCTTAGGAGCCTGTTCTTTACTAAAGAGTGTCAGAAAAGGGAATTGATTTGGAGGGGGAAGTGGGAAAGAACTAGGAGGAATAAAAAAGGAAAACCTGTAATCAGGATATATTGCATAAGAAAAGAATGTATTTTCAATAAAATAAAAGTGTAATTTATTATGAAAAAAACCTGAAGCAAAATAATTAGAAATTATAGAGTATATGTTAAACAACTTATTATTTTAAGCATCTACTATTCTTTGAAATCTACTCCTTTTTCTGTGAATGATATTTTAAATAGATCTTTTTCAGTTATAATACATGTGTCTAACTGAAAATCATGGCAAACTTAGTCATTTTATTCATTTAAATACCCTAGTTTTTGGAGTTGTCTTAACTATATTTCTTTCATACCAGCTCTAAACTATATCATAATTGAAACCTGACTACTAGGGTTTTGAATTATGATGTTTTTGGTCATTTTTTTCTGAGACTGTGAGGAATTTCAGTCTGTTGTGATTGCTGGAATTAATCCTTGACAGGATTTAGAAACACCTAGGCTATAAGCCTTCTTCTGCACTTGCCAATGACTTTCTCTAGGTAAAGATAAACCTCTAGAAGGTATGTGGGAAATTACCTTGATTAATTGAGCTGTAAAGACCTTTCTACTGTGGATAGCACTTTTCCTGGGTTGGATCCTGTACTAATAAAAGGGGAAAAGAGTGAGCTGAATACAAGTAGTCATCTCTTTTTGCTTACTGACTGTGGACATCCTATGACCAGCTACTCCAAGCTCCATCCCTGTTGACTTCTCTATCATGATGGACTAAACTCTGGAACTGTGAGAAAGAATAAATCATTTCTCCCTTAAGTTGCTTCTTTCAGGATGTTTTATCACAACAGCAGGAAAGGAAACTATTGCATCTATCTGTCCCTGGTGAAATGCATTTAAGTTTTAATTTTTGTGTGTTAGTATACATTTTCATGCATGCATGTATGTAAGGATGTCAGAAGGTCAACTGCTTTTACTGGTACCTTAGTGATACCCCTTTAAGTACTATTAATGGATTGCCTTCCAAAGTGATGCAGATCAACTCTAATCATTAGGGTTCATGTGGTGGTTTAAATACATATTGCCCCATAGATTCTTGTGTTTGAATGCTAGTCCATAGAAAGTGACACTATTATGTGCTATGTCGAGAGCGGCACTAGCCCCATGTTCGGGCAGCCAAAAAATGTTGAGAACCTCACTAGTCCCATGTTCGGGTGCCAAAAATGTTGCGGCCCGAGCAAAATGTTGAGGCCCAGGCTGCCCTACGTTTGGCGTTTGGTGGCTACTGTATCCCGGCCCAAGCTGCCGCTACGGTCCGCGGGTCGGGGTTCAGCAAGAGAGAGAGTGAGGATGGACTCAAAGAATGGAGACCAGACAGAGTGTGATTCAATCCCGTTTATTCTTCAGTCTCTCTTCCTGGTCCAAGTCCCAAGTCTTGAGTTCCTAGTTCCTAGTTCCTAGTTGTACTCTCTAAAGAGTCTCCCTAAAGAGTATATTTCCTCAGAAAAGTGTCTGATTCTCTCTCTATAGTCTGATTCTCTGATCTCTCTTCTGTCTACCTCTTGCCTTTATATGTCTCACTTCTAAGCCACGCCTTTTGGTCACGCCTTTAATCATGCCCTTAGGTCTTATCTCTAAATCTGATCTCTACACTTCTAAGTCACACTCTTAAGTTACACATCTTTAATCTCACACACCCAAGGTATCTAAACCAAGATTATCAGAGTGTGCTCAGCTGTTGTAGGCTATTGTAATCCAAGTCTCATGTTAGGGTATATGGCTCAAGATGGCTGCAAAGCTGATAGCCGCTTTCTGCTAAAAGTCGGCCCCCAACAGTGCTATGATTTTATTGGAGGAGGTTAGGCCCTGTTAGAGGCAATATGTCACTGTGGAGGTGGGGATCTTAGGTCATAAATACTCAATCTATTTCCAATGTAAAAGACAGACCCCTCCTGACTGCATTTGGATCAAAGTGTGAAACTCTCTGAAACTACTTCTTTGTTCTAGACTAATGTCTGTCTCCTATCTGAAGCCCACTTCCTTGTCCTTGGCCAATGTCATATTCCTGCCAAGCAACCCATTTCATCTTCTTTGGCACATGTCAGATTCTACCCAAACAGCCCCAAAAGCTCTCCACATCTCCCCTTTTTTATTTCATAAACAAGACTGAGCCTGTCTTAGATCTTTCTGCCAAGAATGCCTTTCTTACCTGTCATGGAATATGCATTATCAAAAGCAATGCACTTATGTCTTAAGTTGGTAATGCTCTGTGAAGAATCTTACCCATCCTTAGCTTTCCAGCCTGTTAATTTAATAACTCTGTCTGGGGGTCCATTTTCAGATTCAATTTTGATGGAATTTTGATGGAGATTACATTAAATCTGTAGATTACTCTTGGGAAGATAGCCATTTTTACTAAATTAATCCTGCCAATCCAGGAGCATGGGAGATTTTTCCATCTTCTGAGATCTTCTTCGACTTCTTTCTTCAGAGACTTGAAGTTCTTGTCATACAGATCGTTCACTTGCTTGGTTAGATTCACTCCAAGGTATTTTATATTATTTGTGACTATTGTGAAGGGTGTCGTTTCCCTAATTTCTTTCTCAGGCTGTTTATTCTTTGAGTAGAGGAAGGCTACTGATTTGTTTGAGTTGATTTTATATCCAGGAACTTTGCTGAAGTTGTTTATCAGGTTTAGGAGTTCTCTGGTGGAAGTTTTGGGGTCACTTAAGTATACTATCATATCATCTACAAATAGTGAAATTTTGACTTTTTCCTTTCCTATTTGTATCCCTTAGACTTAACTTACTTTTGTTGTCTAATTGCTCTGGTTAGGACTTCCACTAATATACGGAATAGGTAAGGTGAGAATGGGAAGCCTTGTCTAGTCCCTGATCTTAGTGGGATTGCTTCAAGTTTCTCTCCATTTAGTTTGATGTTGGCTACTGGTTTGCTGTATATTGGCTTTACTATGTTTAGGTATGGGCCTTGAATTCCTGATCTTTCCAAGATTTTTACCATGAAGAGATGCTGACTTTTGTCAAATGCTTTCTCAGCATCTAGTGAAATGATCATGTGGTTTTTTGAGTTTATTTATGTAGTGGATTACATTGATAGATTTCCAAATATTGAACCATCTCTGCATTCCTGGAATAAAGCCTACTTGATTATGGTGGATAATTGTTTTGACGTGTTCTTTGATTTGGTTTGCGAGAAATTTTTTAAATTTATTTTTTATTGGATATTTTATTTACATTTCAGATGCCATCCCCTATCAACATTCCCCTCCTTAGAAAACCAGTATTCCATCTCCCCTTCTCCTTTTTGCTTTTATACAATTTTGTAATGTTAATTAAAGGCTTTATAAGTTTGGTAACGCTCAAAAACAAGATGCCCATACAATCAAAAATGTAACCCAATACCCAACCTAGATATATCAACTATCTTTGACTGGCAGAGACATGAAAACATCTGGCTACACATTCACCTCCCACTCTCTCATTACCTAGCTTCTCCTCTCCTCCTCCTCCTCTCCTTACTTTTCCTCTTCCTCTCCTCACTCCTTCCACCTTAGCTCCTCCTACATATCACCCTTTCTGTTAAAATAAAACTTTTCTCTCAAAATACAATTAGAGCATAACTATACCAATTTGTGTCATTAAGATACAAGATAGACCTAATACCCAGTCCATCATTTTGTTGACTAACCAGAACCTCTGTCATCTCTCCTAACTAAAAGACCTAGTTCTGAACCTGGCTTTTTTTTCTTGGCTTTAGAATAAATGTCAGCTGAAAACAATCCTCTCAACTCTTTTCTCTTAAAGTAAATAGCTGGGATTGGCTTTGAGACTATAAGTCTTCAACCCCGTCAGAAATCCAGAATGACTGAGTTAACTGAAATTATGGGAAGCACAAAGCATAGCAATTTATAAAGACTGCTGAACACCTGGACAGTCCCTATACTACAGAATGTTGGAGCATCAAATCTTCAGCCTTCTGGCCCAGAATCATCTGACAGACCTTAGTGATGCAGAATTATTAAGGGCTGATTACTCTGTGTAGGCAGATATAATCAGTCTACTATTCTGCAAGTGTGTCCTTTCTGGACAGCAATATGTCTGTAGATGGAAAGAGGCAATTCTCGCCTAGTGGCTGTCTCACTTCAACAGGAGTAACTCCAAAGATGCTCAATTTCTTCTTAGAATTCAAGACAGGAACATGCCAGGAGCAGACAGGTCTCTAATCAAAATGAACATTAATACAGAAATGTTAGTAATGTTAATTCTGTGGAGTTCTGATATTTTGAAAACCAATGATCCATGTAAGACAATCTGGACTGTTGTCTGTTAACTCCTATCAGCTATTTGTAAATCAAATCTAGAAAACACCCTAACAATAAACTCAGAGCCATGAATTTGCTCTAGGCCCTTAACTCACAGGCTAACCATCTCAAATCAGGTAGAAAATTTAAAGAAGGACTGGGTCTAAGCCTTGTATTCCTAAATGTGTTATATAGGCACAATGCCTATATGAGTAACAATATTCATCTCACTTTTAAATCAATGAGAAGCTCGTACCAATGAAAACCTTAAATTTGAAATCAAAGTAAGTTTTGTGCCATTTAAGAAATTATAACTTCATCTTGATATTAATTATACACATTTTTACCAATAGGTTATGGCTATGCAATAAATCCTATCTAATCCTTCCTGTTCCAACAAAACCACCATTTTTTCTTAGATAGACATCCCAATATTAACTACCTCAGTCCACAAGCCCAGGGAACAGGGGCACCAACTCTTCATTAACTTCTTCAAGCTGATTATGGGAGTTGAATATTAGAAAAGGGGCAGGGGGAAGAGTAAATTGATAAGCCTCTGATGCTGTGTCCTCACTGCATTCCAGGACATTAGAGGTTCGAGCAGGTCTGCTTAGCTTGATTGATGAGTAGATACACCAAGGCTATGTATTCTGCAATATACAATTCTCAAAACAAATTTTATTATCAAGATAATTTTTTGTTTGAAATCTGGAATCTAGTCTTCTGGCGGCCTGCCTCTGTCATGTTTAATCCATATAATTCTGGGAGTTTCTATGAGGGTGTACTCCAACCATCCTCCCATTCCCGCCTCCCTGCTCTTGAAATTTCCCAACACTAGGGAATCCAAACTTTCACGTACCAAGGCCGTCCACTTCCACTGATGCCTGGCAAGGCCACCCTCAACTACCTATACAGGTGCAGCCATGAGTTCCACCCTTTGTGTTCTCAGGCTGGAGATTTTAGAATGGCTACTCCAGCTTGTTTCTTAGGACCATTTGCTTGAAAAATTGTTTTCCAGCCTTTTACTCTAAGGTAGAGTCTGTCTTTGTCACTGAGGTGGGTTTCCTGTATGGAGCAAAGTGCTGGGTTCTGTTTATGTAGCCAGACCATTAGCCTATGTCTTTTAATTGGGGAATTGAGTCCATTGATGTTGAGATATTAAGGAACAGTGATTGTTGCTTCCTGTTGTTTTTGTTATTAGAGGTGGAATTATCTTTGAGTGTCTATCTTCTTTTGGAATTGTTGAAAGAGGATTACATTTTTGCTCTTTCTGGGGTATAATTTCCCTCCTTGTATTGGAGCTTTCCAGCTATTATCCTTTGTGTGGGAAGCGGCTCCGCTCTTACCATTACAAGGTGGCACTTGGCATAGGCATTGCTTGAGAGAAAAGACAACTCCATATATGGAGTTGTATGCGCTGAGAGGTGTGGTTACCTGATCACCCCACCTCGCTTCATTGAGAGTGGCCAATTAGTGACTTTGTGGCAGCTGCTGATATGATCAAGGCAATGCATATAAGGGGCTGCGGGAGCTGGGGAAAAGAAGAGAAGAGAAGGTGAGAGAGGAAGTGCACTGTAGAGGGATAGCTGAATAAACCACTTGAAGAAGAACAAGGTTGCCTTGCCTTATTCTGTGGGTCTGTCGTGGTTAGTTATAAGTGTGCCAAAACCCTGGATCCACCGAAACCTCGGGACGTGTTTAGAACTTCTTGCGGCTTCAGGAAGGTCAACTGGGTAAGTTTCCAGGTAAGTGGGACAAGTTAGTTTCGGGGAAGGATCTTAAGATGGCCAAGGAATGAAGGGTCCAAGAATGATAATGTTAATTGATTTAACTTTTAAAATGGGTGTGATTTTGAGTTGCATAGTTATATTTTTCCTCTGGACAAAAGGTCAATGTATAGGTTTTTCTGGTTACTGGCTTAAGGAAAGGCTAATTCTGGAAAAAAGGTTTTTCTATGAGTTTTTTGATGAGGTCATTAAGGTAGTAGTTATATCTTCCAGAATTATATGGATCAGATATGACAGAGGTAGGCTTCCAGAAGACTAGATTCTAGAGAATCAAACAAAATAATTATCTTGATACTAAAATTTGTTTTGAGATTTGTATATTACAGAATACACAGCTTTGGTGAATGAATCTTATCACCTGCATGTTCACTGATGCCCTTGCACTTCCAGCTGGATGCAGTTAACACAGGAATCAGAGGCTTATCAATTTACCATTTCCCTCATCCCTCTTTTAATATCTCAATGCCCATGTTCAGCTTGAAGAAGTTAATGAAGAGACGGTACCCCAATTCCGTGAACTTGGGGACTGAGGTGGTTAATATTAGACTGTCTTTCTAGGGGAAAGTAATGGTTTTATTGGAACAGGAAAGAAGAGGTAAAATTGATTACACAGATATAATCTATTGGTAGAAATCAGTATAATTGTTACTAAGCTGATGCAAATTCAAGGATTTCATTGGTATAATATCTTCTATTGAAAATTTGTGGGTACAAGGCTTGCTCGGGCCTGCTTAACACCTGGCCAATATTTAGATTGGAAAGCCTATTTCATAGAATATTCAGCTGAATATGTGGCTCAAAATCAGGCAGCCGGACAGCAACAATGGGATCAGGACATGCTTTTAGGACAAGGTAGATGGACCATCTTGAATATCAGAGAGAAAAAAAAGGGTTTTGAAAAGCAGTTGTTCTCTCTCTGGGTTGTGTCAGCAAAAAAAGAATGAAAAAGCTGTTTCAGAGCTTTCCTAGAAACAAGAGAAAATTCAGGCGACGTCTTGAGTTTCTCTCTTCCACAGGAGAAATTCTTAGTTCTGCTTTCTTTGTTTATTGTCTTGTCCTTGGTGCACCAATGTCCACGTGTGTCAATTGTTGTTTGAATGGTTGGTGGTCTCTGTTTTATGGTGTTCTATGTTTTAGGTTCAAAAGAAAAGATCGTTAAAACTGCTTGATCAAGCCTTTGATCTAGTTTACCTTGGTTTGAAAGGCAGTCTTAATATGCACAGCAGAGGTTGATAAGTTACCCTACACCTGTAGCTAAGAGTCAAGCTGAGCTGGAAAAACCTTTCCAGGAACTGATTGTCAGCATAAGCTGCTTTTAAAAAGCCCAGCAGCTTTTTGGCTTCTATGATAAAGAAGAGTTGTCTTTCTTAGAAAAATCTCAGTGACAAAGTGCTTTTCTCTTGAAATTACAGCTAGAAAGACAAGAAAATTTTGTTTGGTCTAAATATGAAAATTTTATAGGGAAATAGGAGGACCTTTATCTAATGCAGGGCTAGCCGATGCTGTGATGCAAATGACTTGTGGTACAGGTGCAGCAAATAATAATGCATGCTTTAAGTGTCAGCTACTGCAGCAGGCCAATAATGCTACGGCCCTGGATACACAGAGGCAGATTAATTCTCAATTGAGAGCCGGCATTATGCTGGTGAATCAAAGAGTGGATCTAGTCCAGGAGCAAGTAGACGTGCTCATGGAATTAGCTCAGTTGAGCTGTCAGTGGACGTATACAGGTCTTTGTGTGACATCTGTAGGATATGAAAATGCAAGTCAAGCAGCTCATTTGTCTAGAAATTTGTCTCAGTATTTTACAGGAAATTGGACGGAAGATTTATTTTATTTTATTTTATTTACATTTAAGATGCCATCCACTTTCCCCATTTCCCCTCCCTAGAAAACCCCTGTCCCATGCCCCCCCTTTCCTTTTGCTTTTATACAATTTTTTTAAAATGTTAATCAAAGGATTTATAAGTTTGGTAATGCTCAATTGGAAGCGTAACCCAATACCCAACCTAGATATAAAAACTATCTTTGACTGGTGGAGACCTGTGAACATCTGCCTCCATGCCCCCTCTCTCTCATCACCTAGCTTCTCCTCTCCTTCATCTTCTCCCCTTACTCCATCTCTTCCTCTCAATACTCCTTCCCACTTAGCTCCTCCTACATATCACTCTTCCTGTTAAAGTAAAACTTTTCTCTCAAAATACAATTAGAGCATACTTATTCCTAATTGTATCAGTGAGATACAAGATAGTCCTAATACCCAGTCCATCATTTTGTTGACTAACCAGAACCTCTGTCATCTCTTCTAACTAAAACACTTATCTGCTCAGGTGCAGACAGGAAGGAATCAGTGCTCCAGGCCAGGAATGACTTCCAGGATCCTAGTGGGTCCCAGTTACTCCTTGCTTGGCGTGGGTGTTGCTGTCTTCTTACCTAAGATACTGCCCAGTTAGAGCTCCTGGAAGGCCAGCTTCCTCTGTGTTCTGAGAGATTTGGGGCAGAGCTATGGCCGGGATCTGCTCAGTGCTCAGGCCCAGACCTGAAGGTGGACTGAATCTTTTAAACTCTAAGCCAGCACCAATTAAATGGGTTTTTTTTTCTTTGTAGGAGCTGCCAGGGTCATTAAGTCTCTTTATAGCAGTAAAACCTTAACTAAACCAGTTCATATATAATGAAATACAATTGAAATTCCTCCTTTCTTCTGATCATATGCACTAAGGTATTTGACTCCCTTTGTAGCCTCTTACATCAATGACACTGGTTACCTGTTCCTTTTTCCACTCTGTTGAATTTTCAGGTGTTAATCAGCGCTAGGTTTTGTTCTTCCCATACTCAAACTCTCAGAATAATTTTAATATACTCTTATGATGCCAGTTTTGAAAGATGAAACAATCAAAGAATTCCACAGTACTGTAACAACTTTGTTCAAAGAAATTATTCATTTATTTAACTTTGCCTTCACATATTGTATGATAGAGATGGGATATGGAGATAAAGGTTGGAAAGGTAGTTTTCAGCTACATTTTCTGTAAATCATGCTTTTTTACTTTAAAATCCACAAAAGAGGTTTTGACGCTAATTGATTAGTTTAGTCATTGAGGCCCCAATCAAAATATTTATTGAACATCATATATGTATATTTAGATAATGTAGTTATTATTATCACATACTTAAAAGCAGATTCTTTAGCCATAAATAGAAATAAAACATAAAAATAGAAAAATTAAATCTAAGTATAAATATACTGATTTAATTTTCAGGAAATTAAGGGAAAAAATTCATGAAAAAAATAACAGAGCTATTTAGCTACCTTTAAAAGTAGCTCAGAGAGAGGATTGCCTACCTCACCCAAGGCATTAGGTTATATCACCACCTCTACAGAATAAAACTTTAAAGTTCAATTTACTGTTTGTAAATTATAAAAGCTATAGAGAGGTTTTTTTTTTAATCTGTTGAATCATCTAGTTTGCACATATGTGACTACAGTTTTAGGATTTAAGTCTCTTTAATTCTAAGCTGGGAAATAGTCGGAGAAAACCAAATGAAATATGAAAGTCCAAATTTGTCCCCTTTAACTTTTAAGTTCCTTCCTAATATATTGGATCTACCTTCTAAAGTCTTAAGAGGTGCTTTATATACATTTTGCAGAAATTTTAATTCAACTTCCTGGAAGATGGGGAGTTGAATATACAAGTTCCATTAAAAAATAATTTTCCTATTCTTTCTGCATCTTTAAAATCATTTTGTCATTGTTTTTGCTTGCTCATAAGTTTACCTTTTGCAACTATAAATCTGTAACTTCATTTTTGTGAATCCAGGTTTCTACTCTATTTCATCTATCATAATTAGAACCTACAGTTCTAGGAGGAGAAACTTGTTGGCTGCCATTGGCAATGAACATTATTAACCACTAGTTGACTATTACCTGCCTATTACATTTTCTTTAGCATCCATTAGCCTTATGCTTCACTCTCTCATGCTTATTTATTTTTTCATTTTTTTCATTTTGATACCATTACATAACACATTTTAAAAATGGAAACACATACACATATACAACAGTTTATAAATATCATTTCATTTAATCATATAGCAATCTTATAAGGCTAACAGTCATAGTTTTGCTTTTACAAATACATTAGTCTGTTCAAGTTGCTGTAGCAAAATACCACATACTAAGTAGCATATAAAACAGAAATGTATTTTTCATGGTTCTGAAGGCTGAAAGTCTGAGGCCAGGTTGCCACTACCAGGATAGTGATGATGACCTTTTTATGGCTTTTGAATTGCTGCCTTTGTCTTATGTTCTTACATGGTGGAGGGAAAAAGAGAAAATAAGCTCTTATGTCTTTATAGAAATTGTGTCAAGGGACCAAACTTTATGACATCACTTAGATTTAAATGAGTTATTTTCTCACTCCAACTTCCTTCCCTTTCACATTGCACCTTAATACACTAAATTATAACAACTCAATACTCAGTAATCAATGAAGAAACTAAGGTCTCCAAGAATATGGGTATGTAGTTTGTTAAGGAGAAGCAGCTAATAAGTGATAGAATATAGAAAACCAAGGATTCCTCTCAGATTATATTTGCAAGGATTTAATAAAATTTTAAAGTTTTATAAGGAGTAGCATTGCATTTAATTTCATAGAATGGAGTATTTTATGATTTCTACTAAAATCATAAAATACCCAGAAGTTAAAGAATATGAATTTCATTCATAATACACAGCCATGTGTGTTAACACCTTGGATTGCCTATTTTTAGTCCTTTTACTTGATATATCTTATTTACATTTAATTCATAGATTATCTTTGATTCCCATCCTTTCATTAAAATTACATTTTTAGAATTTAAAATATCTTTTAAAATTATTTTTATAGCAGCATAATATTTCAGCCTATAAATATTATTCATCACTATTTAGCTTATCACTTTCTTGTATCTGACCACTTTACCAAACAATTCTGTAATAATATTATTTTTCATATGCTACTTATTTATTACTGTAGCCTTAAAAATGACTTAAATTGAAATTTTATTGTACAAATCTAGAGCATCACACTTACTAACTGTAATTCCTTGGATGCCTTAGATTTCAAAATATGTTTCTAGAATGTGACTTCTTGTATGTTGACCCAAAATTATATCTACCACACTGCCACCATTGGGAAGAATCAGCAAGGGTTGCATAAGGAAAATAGTGTTATTTGTATAGGTAATGTTTATCTGCCCCTTAATAGTGTAATATTCTCTGGGGAGTGCAAACTTACTACATCAATAGGAAGTAAAGAAGAACATTGATTAGAACACCTAATTGGCACTTAGGAGCAGCGATTAGTAGTAGAAAGCATGGAATCTATAAGAGTAGATAGTCTTGGAATGTCCCCCTGCCATATGATATGAGGCATAGGGAGGGACTGAAGTAACTACTCAGCTTGCTAAAATTTGGAAGCTACACAGAATAAGAGCTGCCTGCTGCTACCCCATTACTCTCACATGTGGTTAAAAGCTTGTCTTATATCTGGTATGACTGATAGTTGCCCAGAATCAGCATTATAGTCTTTGTTTTGCCCTGATGTCACTGAATTCCAGAAAAGAACTACTGCGACTGTGAGAGTGTGACCCCACCAGACTTTTGCTCTGACTATACCCTAGTCCTGGAGTCAAGGAACATTATAAGTACACATTTCAAGAGATCTCATAGTCAGAAATCCTGGAAATTTTAGAGTAACTGGACAACATCATGTGTGCTGTGGAGTAGTGCCACAGAGTATTTGAAAAAGAAGACCAGGCTCTACTTTGGAAAGACTAGTTGAATGACAATAGCAATCTATCTGTTTTCACTCAGCCATTAGAAATGGACTAGGGAAATGGTAAGGCAGTATTCTCAGGTCCTAGGCCATATATGCCATATATATATATATATGTGTGTGTGTGTGTGTGTGTGTGTGTGTGTGTGTGTGTTAATAAGGACCTAAGAAACACCTGAGAGCTAAAATCTTTCTCTCTCTCCCCTCTCTGTTTCTGTGTATGTGTGTGTATGTGTGTATGTATGTATCTATATATCTATATATCTATATCTATATCTATTTGCTTCACTGATTCATAGGTATTTGTTAATAGACTGCTTGCGCCACTTCAAATTGATACAAAATAGTGCTTATAATAAAAAATAATTTGTAGTCAAAGATTTGTTATGTAAGTTATTTTCATGGAAAAAAAGGAAAGACCAAAACAAATGCCTAATGTGATGGTACATAGAGATTTAGAGATCAGTTCTTTCATAAGTAATTGGTTCATGAGAGAAGTATTCTTTTATGAAAATTGTGTTTTCAAAAGAGGATGCTACCTCTTTCTGGTCTCTTCACTGTAAGGATACCAGGGCAGGACATCATTGGAAAGCCAGAAGGTAGGCTGCCTTCATCTGACACAACATCTTCCAATATCTTGAATTTGGACTTCCCAGCATCCAGAATAATGGGAAACTAGTATTTGTTGTTTAGGATACCTTCTTTATGGTAATCATCTATGGCATCCAGAGGTGAGAAAAGACACGCAATCAAATTTAATACAAGAAAAATCAGTACCAATTTAATAGTTTCAAGGAAAGTTCTCTATTATTTGTGAGTTTCACAACAGGATTTTGTGCTTTCAAGATCTAAAGGTGATACCAATACCTTAATATTATTATATGGACACATGTAGTGGTTTTTATAGAAAGCATCATATTCAATAATACATTTTAAATAACATGAGTGGCATTGTATTCTGATTGTTGATTCTTCTTTAGGCTCTCTCCTTTTCACTGGCCGTACTGCAAATTTAGGGACTTCATTTCAACAAGAGAAATTCGTGGGTATTATAGGGATGTGTACAGAACTTCTCAAAAAAAGAAGTTGATCATCTTTCTTTTATCATAACTTCTCCATAGTAGTATGGAAAGGAGCAAACCTTTCAGGAAATTTTTGAGACAGGAAAAAAATCCAGATTTTCAAACATTCAAGTAATTAAAAGCTCTAAATCATCTATGCCCATAGTTGGTGCTTTAAATTCCTTTTGACCCACTGCCACAGTTTCCTGAAAGTACTGATTAAACATAATGCCCCACATTCTCTGACAAATCTGGAACACTGCTCAATTATTGACCCCAGGAACTGAGCAATGGCATCTCTCCCAATGCCAGGAAGCAGTATTTGCCATTTATGCCCTGAAAACTTGAGCACAGCTGTGTCTTATATTCTCTACTTTTAAACTCTTAGCAGAATCAACACAAACTGGGATTTCAAGGTAAATCAGTAGAATAAAACATTTTCAGTGCACTTTATATTATTGGTGAATTTCAACAAAATGAGATTTACAGGTATAGATTCATAACACTTGATGTTTGATATAATGGTGAAATGTATTAAATTCACGTTCACATGTCCTTACTTTTCATTCTAATACCAACAAATCAATCATCACATGCTTTCTTGTTCTCTTCCTCCCAAACTCTGTCTCATTCTATTTCTAGGAAAAGAATTTGTTTTTCCAAAGTCACCAGATCAGAATTGGCATAAAAAAATGCACCTTTGGCCATGAAAATCCATCAAGTTGGAGACAACTGATAATTCCATACTATAGGGAAATATTTTTGTGTCAGGACTCTGCATGCATCCATGCTAGAGACCAGATGAAAGCAGGAATTTAAAAAATTGTCCCACCCTCATACCAAAGAGTGGTTCTCTATCGAGCACTTCCTATTGGAGTAAACCTTAAGCCTGAGAGTGTGGATCCTCTCAGAGGAAAGTTATGCTGTCCGCAAGCATACCATTGCATCAGTAATAGTGTCAGGGCTTGGTGTTTCCCCATGAGGTAGATCCCCAGTTTGGCCAGTCATTGGACTGTCTTTTCCTCAGTCCCTTACTTCACATGGTCCTTCCTCCACTCCTTCCCCTTCTCCTCTGAGATAGTGGGACTCCCTGATTATTCTCCCACCCTGGCACATCAAGTATATGCAGGGTTAGGTGCATCCTCTCCCACTGAGGCCCAACAAGGCAGCCAACTGAGACATGCAGATACTTACACCCAATCATTGGACTGAAGTTGGGGACCTCCATGGAGCAATTAGGGGAAGGATTGAAGAAGCTGAAGGGGAGGGAAATCCCATAGGAAGACCAGCAGTCTCAACTAACCTGGACCCCTGAGATCTCTCAGGCACTGAGCTACCAACCAGACAACATACACCAGCTGATATGAGGTCCTCAATACATACAGCAGAGAACTGTCTGGCCTGGCCTCAGTGGGAGAAGGTACACCTAACCCTTGAGAGACTTGAGGCCCCAAGGAGTCGGGAGGGCTGGTGGGGGTCTGCAGCCTCTTGAAGACAGGAGAAAGGGGAATGGGATGAGGACCTGTGGGAAGGTGGACCGGGAGGGGGACAATGATTGGACTGTAAGAAAATTAAAAGTGATTTATATTTATTATTTTTTTTATTTTTTATTCTTTAGAACATAATTACATTTCTCCCTTCTTTTCCCCCACTTCAAACCCTCCCATATATCCCTCCTTGCTCTCTTTAAGTTTCATGGTTTCCTTTTCATTGTTTTTGCATGTCTTATGTCAACACACACACACACACACACACACACACACACACACACACAAAACCCCAAAGCCCTTAATGTACTTTCCCTCTTCCTTCTCTTTACTGCTATACAGACCTTTCTATTTTTCCCCAGTTAGTCTCTCTGTCTTTCCCATGTGTCCTTTCATTTAACTTGTATCCTGTTTTTCCTCGTTTCAGTACTCCCTCCATGGTGCCTCTATATTATTTTACTTTCCTGGTTTCTGCAATTTCCCCAGGCATTATTTTCATACCAGAAGATTTAGGGATAGGAACCACCGATGAGAGAAAACTTGCAGCATTTGTCCTTCTGGGTCTGAGTTACTTTTAATTTCACTGGGTGAGAGTTTGACCACTACCAGAATTTCAAACCAAATATAAAGCAAGGTTTAACTAAATTTGATTAAATACTGGTCAGGATTATGTCAGGTCCATTCCAGGATTCACAGAAAGTGAGCACAAGCTAGCTACATTGACCAGCTCGTTATAAAGGCAAACCCACAAGGCTTTCCTCATCATGCAATCATATGTTCTGACAGACTTTCTGCCTAAGTACCTCTGGTATATGTGTGATCAAGCATATCTGGTGCAGTTGGGTCAACCGAACTTGTATAGGAAAATGAACATATGTGGCTTGTTATCTTATATGAACAATAGCCTCCAGAATCTAAAGAAGCAACTGTCCTTGGGGCTTACATCTTAGATGGATTTTTATTGTATGGATCACTTAGGCACAGTAATTAAAAGTTCAAACGTAAGTTTGGCTCTCATATTGCCTCACATTATAAGCTTCTTTAGTTCCTTCTGTTTACTTGCAAATTTCATGATTTCATCTTTCTTTAAAGATGAATTTTATAATGTATATGTACCACATTTCATTATCCAATTTTGAGCTGAGGTTGTTTCCATTTCCTCACTATTGTGACTAAAACAGCAATGAATATGGCTAAGCAAGTATCTGTGGATACGGAAGTCAAGTACTTTGGGCATATGCCAAGGAAGTTGTATAGCTAGCTCTTACAGTAGATTTATTTTTATCTTTTTGAGAGTTCTCCACACTCCTTTCCAGAGTGGCTGGACCGGTTTGCAATTCCACTAAAAGTAAATGATTCCCCATGCCCACCCCCTTCCCTAGATCTTCAGAGCAGCTTTTGTCATTGTTTTGTTAATTTTAGCCATTCTGTCTGTGATAAGATAAAAATCTCAAAATGTTTTGATTTGCATTTCCCTAATTGCTGAGGATGATAAAAAATTAGAGATATTTCTTGGCCATTTTCATTTTTTTGTATTGCAAACCCTCTGTTTAGATTGACAGCTCATATTTTGCATGGGTCATTTGCAGTTTTTTGAGGGGGTTGTTTTATTTATTTATTACTGTTTTTAGATTTCTTTGTATATTCTGCATCCTCTGTCAGATACATAGCTGGCAAAGATTGTCTTCCATTTTGAAAGCTTCCTCTTAACTCAAGTGATTATTTTTTTTTAGCTGTTCAGGAGCTTTTTAGCTTTTTGAGGTCCTACTTTTCAGTTTTTGGTCTTAATTCCTGAGCAAATGGAATACTATTTAGAAACTATTTTTGGAACACGAGAAATTATGCTCTAGCCTATATCCCATAAGGCACTGCCTGTTTTCTTCTGGCAGTTTAAGTATTTTAGATTTTATATTAAAGTCTTTGATCCATTTGAAGTTAGATTTTGTGCAAGGTGAAAGATATGAGTCGAATTTTACATGTGAACACAGTTTTCATCAAGCCATTTGTTGAAGATGCTGTCTATTTTTCCAGTCTCTGTTTTTGGTATCTTTGTCAAATATGAAGAAGACATAGTTATGTGCAATCATGTTTGGTCTTCTATTTTATTCCATGGTCATTGTGTCTGGTTTTGTGCTAATACAATACTGTTTTTAATATTTATTTTTTAGCCCACTGTGTCTGTTAGTGCTGAGCATATGCACACAAATGTAGTACCATCCTCCGGAGCATGGCCAACCTACTAGGGGCCATACATACCCCTGCAACAGACTTTCCAAGTATCATCAACTCCCAACAGTTCCTCACCTGGTTGTGGAACTTCAGGTACCCCTCCTCTGTTCATACTGAAAATCTGACTGGATTGATCTTGTGCTAATCTTGTGGAGGTCATCACAGCTCTTATGAGTTCATGAATGTAGTGTCCTTGCCATATCCAGAAGACACTGTTTTGAACCAGTTTTCCCAACCTCTAGCTCTTATATTTCTACCTTCTTCCCCAATGTTCCCTGAGCCCTGTAAGGAGCAGATATACAGATGTCCTGTTCAGGACTGAATACTTTACTCACGTTTTTTTGCAAATTGAACAGTTATGAATTGCTGTACTGTCATCTCCTGTAAAAGTGAGTTCTCTAATAAGGACTGGGAGCTTCAGTAATATAATATGATATAATATAATATGCTGATAAGTATTTAGAAAGCAATTTTATGCTGTGTGCATTTATCAAAGTCAAAATTGTAGGTTCTCCCATAGGGCCTATGAGCTCCCCAGCCATAGGTTTCCAAACAGTTTTTTACTAATGGGAATGAGCTCTTTCTTGTGTAGTGGCCCTTAAATATAACCAGAAAGCAGTTATTATCCCCATAGCAGTCATTGCACTCTTGCCGCAATGGACACATATTGCCAGGCCAGTCTTTCTTATAACTCATCAAGTTCATAGCTGTGTAAGACTATTGATGAATTTTTGACTACCAGCAGCCTATATAGCACTTTTCAGAATTATAAAATCTAGTCGACATGGAGGAAGCTGCTAGATGGGTACCAGGTTGATTTCTTCATGTCCTATGACCCAAATAAGTAGCATCTTCAGGAATATGATCACCATCACACCACTTTATGTTCCTAATTCTCGCCAATGCCTGTAACCACTGCCTAATCACATTTACCTTACAGGTAAATGTTTATTTGGCTCATGAAGTTTGAAGTTTCAGTCCATGTTTGTTAGTTGCTGCTGCTATTTTACTTGTAGTAAGTCAACCTACAAAGGTAAGGAGCATAAAGCAGAGAAAACCATTTGTTTCATGTCAAGAGAGTAAAAAGAGGTGAAAAAGAGGTCAGACTCCCACTATGCAATTCATGAGAACACCCTCATTGTCCTGAAAATCTCCTCTTAATCCTTCAACTACTTTCTGTAATGCCACGAAGCTGGAGCCAAGCCAACATATGGATGTTTGAGGAACACTCTGAATCCAAGACATAGCAAACAGATGATGGTTAATTAGTGTCTCAAAGCTTTCACATATACTACCCTCCCTGCTTGGAATATGGTTTGCTTTCTGTCCACCCAGCTAACATGTAATTATTTAATCTAAGTTCTAAATTTACTTCCTTAAGGTTGCCTTCCCAAACTTTAGAATCTTTGGAAATTGATGGTTAATCTTATTTGTTAACTTGATGGGATTTAGAATCACTATGAAAATGTATCTCCCAGTTGACTTGTGAAGAAGTTTCCAGATTAAGTTAATTGAGATGACTGACACACCTTAACTATCTATGACCCAGTGCATGGCCTGGAGTCCTAGGCTGACTGAAAAGAAAAAAATAAGCTAAGCATTAACATCCATCTCACTCCCTGCTTTATGCTCCTGTTGCCATTCCTTTCTCACAATGATGAAGTATTATCTAGAACTGTAAGCCTTTCCATATTGAAACTGCTTTTAATGGATATTTTGTCACAGCAATGAGAAAAGGAATTCAGACAGCAGCCTTTGAAGATTCTTCTGACAATCATGTTTTGGGTAGCTAATACTAACACTTAAAAATCATAAACCTATTTGACCCTTCTAATAATGTTTCCCCTTACTGTACTATCAGGTCTGTGAATATAAACACCATCATTTCACTCATCATGTATCCTCAAAAATTAGCCAGCTCATGTTTTAGGCATTTAGTTCGTATTAATGGATTCAAAGCTTTATTACAAATACAAATTGAGTAGGCTCCATTTGCCTTAACACAGAGCATCAGTGGCATGCATATTGATGAAAACCTCTAATTTAATCACTATTCAGCAATTTTCTAATAAGGGTAATAATAGAAACTGTTTCACATTCCCTCTTTTATAACCAGGTCCCTTCCTCCCTCTTCAAGGCCTATATTCCAATGATCCTAAACTCTGTTGGAGTTCTACCCCATATCTTGTTGCTTCAAATTCCCTCATATCTCTTTTAATGAATTTTTGCATAGTGATTCAGTCTATATATCACCTCTTCTGAAAAACCTTCTCTAGTAATTCACTATGAGTTTGAAACTTCTGACTCTACACAGATACCTCCTCTTCTTTCCAAGCCATTTCTGTAATAAATCCCTTTTGGTGCTCTAATTGCATTTTTCACACAGTTCTCTTTTAGTATTTTCAAGTTCTCAGCTGTGATTCTGCTATAGAGACTGATGGGTTGAAAAAGGAATAGCTTTGTCTCAGACTAATGTTGACTCCACATTCTGTCACTTAGAAGCATATTAGCTCAAGTTTCTCATCTATAAAACAGGCATAAATGAGATGACTGAAGAAAGTAATGTTCACAATAAATATCCCATAGTTAATAGTAACTAAAGAAGCCTGATTCATAGTATGTGTGGTTTACTGCCATGTGAATACTTCCACCATTATTAATTTCAAATTAAATACAAACTGATACCAAATTTGAAATTCAGAAAAAAAACAATGAGCATTCACAAACTGGAACATTCACTCTAGCATATCTCTGTGTTCCGGAATCTTTGTAAAAAGGAGGCATTTCAATGAAGGAAGTGTTCTTTGTTTCCAAGGCTATCTACCAGTATCTCCCTACTTCTTTCACAGTGTATAGCTAGCTTCTAAGTATTCCCTCTTATGCTATTAGCTTTATCCTTTCTGCTGGTTCTTTTATCTTTGACTACAAATACATATGTGCTACTTCTGTGCTTTGAGGTTTCATTTTTCTCCAGCATGGCTCTTTACTTCACAACACCTTTCTTAGTTGTACATTATATAAATGCATTTTGGTCATTCACAGTGAGTCAAGTGCTGTGCTGTGCTGTGCTGTGCTGTGCTGTGCTGTGCTAAGCACCTCCCCTCCACATCTTGCCACACTAAATTGTTTCAACAACACATTTATGCCAGTTCCTTTCTCTTCTCAAGGACTTGCACATGGTGTTCCATTTATTTGGAAACATCTTTGAAATTTTATTACATGTTATCTTTAATGGTTCGAGCTTCAATGTCACCTCCTCAAGGAAGTACATGGTCCTTGCTTCCTCAGTTACAAAGTTTCATAGAATTATGAAACTTTTAGTTCACAGTACCAGCAATTGTGAGGAAATCATTATGAGCTTTAGTTTCTTGCCACTGTCTTTTATTAGCCTGTGAGTTCCACAATGAAAATAACCCTGGAAGTTTTATCCTTTAACATACTGTTTAATGATGCTGAATGAATAAATGAGCAGTACATTATATTACATGCAGCTACACAAATTTTCACATTACTCAGTCAGGAAATATGAACTCTGTTTTACACATCTGTAAAATGGAGATAAGTGCAATTTGATCTTCCTAAATCTTATAGAACATTCATTCCTTGTGCCTTAGTACAGGGTGGTACTTTAGAAGAGCAAAGATGATCAGTTGTGATCCTGATTGAAGCCATTTTACCGAGTTGTAATTGTTGCTGTGTTTTGGCATGAACATGGAAAATGCTTGCTTCTACCTATCCTTTTATTCTTATCCCCTCTTATGTTTTCTTTTCTTGTCTATACTTCAGCTAGAAGATGTCTGTTTAACTCCCGGATACATTATGCCTTGTCTCAAGTAATGCCTTTTGTACTTGCTCTTTAATTCCACAAAGATGTTTCCTTGAACATATTCCCACTCTTTTTCAGTCATCTTTTGTTACAGAGCCTATGGGGAAATCAAATACCAATGTTTTGCTAGATAATCATTGAAATTAAACAACCTTTAAAATACTTGTTTTAATTTTATTATATTTGCTTTTTTACCCACTTATTTATGTCTCTCTCTCCCCATCTATCTCTCTGTCTCTCTTTGTCTCTGTCTCTCTGTCTGTCTCTCTCTCTCTCTCTCTCTCTCTCTCTCTCTCTCTGTCTCTGTGTGTGTGTGTGTGTGTGTGTGTGTGTGTGTGTGCCTCACTACCTGTGTGTTGCAGCCTGCTCTGTCCACAGATTGGGGTCTAGCAAGAGAGAAAGAGGGGGGAAGAAGGGAGAGAAACTCGAAGAATGGAAAATAACCCAGAGGATCTGTAGTCAAGTCTCCTTTACTGTCTTCAACACACACAATTCCTACTCTACTACACCACACACTATACCACCCTACTCCACTACTACACCACACCTTACAAGGAAATCCTGGGTATTTATAATCACAAATACAAGAACACAGGTGAAAACATTTTACCATGTACACCATACAGCTGGGGTTACTAAACAGCAAAACAAGCTAAGTGGGATAAACAATATATTTATCAGAGTGTGCTTCAGCTGTTATAGGCTTTTGAAAACCAAGCCTTTCATCAGGATATATGGTTCCAGATGGCTGCAAAGTTGATCTAGCAGCTTTCTGCTTAAAGTCAGCTCCCAACAGGTCCCCCTTTTTAAATTTTTTTTTTCAAAGGGGAAGGCTGGGAAAACTTACGGAAACCGTGCCTGTCCTAGGTTGGAGCAAAGGACCCCAGCCTCCCTTTCCCGTCCTTGGATACTCAACAGCCATTGGTTGAGCTCCTGTCTTAGGATGGTGAGGCCTCCCTTCTTTTAGGGGCAAGGGTCTCGGTATGCTCTCTTACCCGTCACTGACTATCCAGCTTAGAGCGTAAGTTAGGGATTAATCCTCATCAGTCTTGATGACAGAGGTTTCAGAGTCCCCTACTTCCAGCCTGTAATAGTGGACCTGTATGGGTTTCATTTGAATAGTATCTCATACAAAAGCCATCAGTTTGTTGAACCGTATTAACCCAAGAGACAAGAGACTTAGCAATGCCTGAACAGTCAGTATAAAAGCAACACTCTTTTTTAAGGGTAACACACAGAAATACAGAACTAATCATAGCTTTGATCTTAACAAAACAAGTAAGGATATCTCTGTTCCTGCTCAATCAATCTTAAACCCCAAAAAACAACTATAATAACTGTGGTAGTGGGTTTACACAATATACCCCACTAAATCATAAGTCAGGGAATTAAGAGTCCAATAGAGCCACCCTGGAGATATGGGTGGTGATGTCTCCTTCAGCACTGATAACTTCTCAGGTCAGGTTTGCTCATTGATCTATTCCAGTTTGAAGACAATTGTGAAGCATCTTCAGGTTTCCTTCATATTTCCTGCAAAGAAAAAATACGCTTCTCAGGGGGTTTCTCCTCCCTGGATTTGTTATTGTTGTCTATTTGTTTAATCAGTCTCTCTGGCAGCCAACGTGCAGCATCTGCAGTTTGGGAATATATGCAAACAGAACCTCTTCCCCAGATAAGCACTGGATCTGGCCCATTCCAGGTTTCAGTTAATGGGTCTTTCCAGAGGACTGTTGAAAAATTCTTTTTGGTATCAGGATGCCAGAATCTATCTGCAGCAGATTTTCCTTCAGAATCTAAAGTTAAAAAATTTAAAATAAAAAGTGCATGATGAAGGATATTTCGGGGGGATCCCTTGGTAGGTTACCATTCCCCGTTTTTTATTTTTTCAAATAGACATTTTATAGTTTGATGAGCCCTTTCTACCATACCTTGGCCCTGTGGATTATATGGAATACCTGTTTTATGGAGTATTCCCAATTTCTCACAGAATTGGTGGAAACTGGAGCTTGTATAACCTGGGCCATTGTCAGTTTTTATCTGTTTAGGCACACCCAATACAGCGATTGTAGCAAGCATATGAGCGATTACATGCTTGCTTGCTTCTCCAGTTTGTAATGTTGCATAAATGAAGCCACTGTATGTGTGTCTACACATACATGTATATATTTCTGTTTTCCAAATTCATTATAATGAGTAACATCCATTTGCCAGATACTGTTTGGTATCAGTCCCTTCGGATTTACGCCCAAATGAGGAACTGGTAAAAGTTTAACACATGATTGACATTGTGTAGTGGGTTTTGACTTTGGCCAATACCCCTTAAATTGGTTAAGGTTGGGGTCAGAGGCCAGGTAGCAGGCCAATCACTTTGTTTTAGGATAGTCACATCAGCTCCTGTGTCAACCAAGCCTTGGAACGCCTTTCCATCTAGCCAAATTGTCATCATAGGTTTTTGTTTAACTATAGGCTGTACCCAGTATGCATCAGAGGAACCAAAACCTTGATCCCCTCTTTTAGGATTCTTATATTTGTGATTAGTAGGGTACAATGGAAGTAACAATAGTTGAGCTATCTTCTTTCCTATAGGAACGGTGACTATATTCTGAATTGCCTATGCCATTACCTTAATCTCACCTTCATAATCATTATCTGTAACTCCAGGAAAAATTTGTAGTCCCTGCATAGTAGCACTGCTTCTTCCCACTATCAGGCCAAACACATTTGGATAGAGCGGTCAAAACACTCCAGTGGGTAAGGCCTGAGGTCCCATTTCTGGAGTTAATACTGTGTGGGTGGCAGAACTGAGGTCTAGTCCTGCGCTTCCTGGTGTTGCTCGACTAAGTTCTGAAAGGGATTGGTGTTTGCTGGTAGGACACTGACTGCTCCATAAGCCTGTTTTGGCTTGCATTGGTTCGGGCCTGGAGCTGGCCCCTGTTCCCGTTTCCCTGATTATGGGAAAGGGTGTTACCTTGTGCATCTCTTTTAGACATACAATGACTAGCCCAATGCCTTCCACGTTTGCAACATGGGCAGAGCCCAGGCTGTTTTCTGGGCTGTCTCTGGCTTAACTCATTTTCTACCCTGCAATCTCTTGCAAAGTGTCCAGGCTTACCACATTTAAAACATACCTTTCTGTCTCTATTTACCAAAAAATCTCTTACAGATTTTCCTTGCATAGCAGCTGACATAGCTAAGCCCTGTTGATAAGAGGGACCTATATCAGAACAGAGTCTGATATATCCCGTAAGGTCTGTCTTTTTCCTATAAGGTCTAATGGCTGCTTGGCAGGCAGGATTAGCATTTTCATATGCAAGTTGTTTCACATAATCTACACCTGCCTCTGCATTGCCAAAAATCCTCCCTGCTGTTGTCATTAATCGATGAACAAAGTCAGAAAATTGTTCATCAGGCCCTTGCCTGACTGCTGTTAAAGATGCACCAGGGTCTCCCTTTACTGGGAGTTTACGCCAAGCCTTCATGGCTGCATTTTGAATTTGAGCATATAAACCTGGGTCATATTGCATCTGGTTATCACTAGAAGCAAATTGCCCTTCTCCTACTAAGGCATCAAAGGACCAACCATTGCCTGCCTGAATGTTTCTCCTAGCTGTCTCTTTACAATTCTCTTGATACTCTGATTTCCAAATAAGATAGTCTCCACCACTAAGAACTGCCCTCACTAACATATTCCAATCACTAGGAGTTAGCCACTCCTCTGCAACAGATTCTAAAACTGCAAGAGTAAAGGGAGCAGTGGCACCATATTGAGATACTGCATTTTTTAATTCTTTAATAATTTGAAAATTAAACCCTGTGTGATGTCTCCAAGCAACCCCTTGAGCGTCTCTGGTCTCTGATACAGGGAAAGCCTTAGCGTCTCCCTCCTCTGGCTGATCTGTAGCTGAACTAAAGCTAGAGGATAGGGACTGCCTTTGGACACCAGGTTAAGGAACATGAAAATCCGGGGGATTTTCGCAGTTAGTCTCTTGAGACCTCTTCCCTGTCCTTAATTTCTGTAACTGGTTACTTAAGCCCTGATACTCTTTTTCTAACTCTATCAGTTGTTTAAGGGTAGTAATTTTGTCCTGTAACTCCTTTTTAGGATCTACAACCATTGTCTCCATTGGGGGAGCACTTGGAGGTAGAGGCACATAGAAAGAGGGCATTTCAGCGTCATAAAATTTAACTTCCTCTTCCTCTCGGTCAGCACAATCTGGCTCTGACAAATTGTCATCAACCTTTGGTTGTATTTTGGATTCTAACTTACGCTTCTTTTTATTTTGAACCAAAATGACAGCATTCAAGAACAAAAGCAGAAAATTAACACATGTGAGCAGCAAACAAAACCAAAACAGAGAGTTGAATTCAGGCTGACTAATTTCTTGTCCCATTTTCATTACCTTTCTCGAAACAAACCAAAATAGAGAGTTGGATTCAGGTTGACTAATTTCTTGTCCCATTTTCCTTACCTTTCTCGACGCGGCAGATTCCTTCGGCAACCAACAGATCCTTCTTCCGTAAAGTCCCTCACTGGGTCTCTTGTTCCGCTGCCCCACGTTAGGCGCCAAACTGTTGCGGCCTGCTCTGTCCACAGATTGGGGTCTAGCAAGAGTGGGGGGAAGAAGGGAGAGAAACGCGAAGAATGGAAAACAACCCAGAGGATCTGTAGTCAAGTCTCCTTTACTGTCTTCAACACACACAATTCCTACTCTACTACACCACCACTACACCACACACTATACCACCCTACTCCACTACTACACCACCACTACTACACCACACCTTACAAGGAAATCCTGGGTATTTATAAGCACAAATACAAGAACACAGGTGAAAACATTTTACCACGTACACCATACAGAAGGGGTTACTAAACAGTAAAACAAGCTATGTGGGATAAACAATATATTTATCAGAGTGTGCTTCAGCTGTTATAGGCTTTTGAAAACCAAGTCTTTCATCAGGGTATATGGTTCCAGATGGCTGCAAAGTTGATCTAGCTGCTTTCTGCTTAAAGTCCGCTCCCAACACCTGTGTGGAGGTAAGACAAGGCAATGTGCAGGAGTTGGCTCCCTCCTACCTTGTGGTCTTTTGGTATTTAACTTATTTCATCTGGCTTGACATCAAGTGTCTTTATGAGATAAGCCATCCGAATAGCCCTTAAATATTTATTTTTATATGTATAAACAGGTATAGCTGTCATCATAGGTTATAGAAGTTACATTTTCCTTTGTCAGCAAATAGTCAAATTGAGGACTTATAACTGGGCTCAGTTCTGAGTATCAGTAATAATTGAGTGGTTCAAAACAGGACATCTATGTCACTAGTCTCATTCTAAAGAACATTGCATAAAGGTGAAAAGACTATGGGAATGAAAGACTAAGGGGGTAGTGAAGTGCTGTCTTCTAGATGTGACACACAGCAACTGAGACCCTCTGCACATACACAAGAAAGGAGGAAGAGGAAAAGAGGGACATGGGTGTGGCATGGGGACTAGTTAGGATTAATGAGTGCTGGCAATAGTAAGAGGGGGTGAGAAAAAGTACTGAGGAGTGACTGTAATCACAGTACATAGTATGGATAAAAGTGTGTAATTATCAATAGTAAATCTAAAACCTCAATTTAGTGATTGAGATATACTTAAAATACTGGCCCTCAGCTCCCTCTGACTCTTAGAAGATATCTAATCTTTTCGTTGACAATACTTCTGAGAATTGTTGGAGTAGATCATCACTGAGTCTTTAAGCTTCGTTCCTCCTTAAATAGCCATTTTTTTTGTTTCTCAGCTTTGAAACATTTGACAAAACCTCTACAGGTATTTTATCCAGGGAAAGTATTGGTAAGTCCACTGTTAAAGAAAAAAAAGATGGAAATTTCCTGCATTTTCTCTAGCTCTATTCCCTCCTTCCTCACCATGGGGTTGAAAAGACTGAAGGTAAACATTATTTACAAGGTTTTTTCACTTAATATTTTTAGTATGTTCACAGCAGAAATTATGATTATTATTTCAAACCATCAAGGAATATGTTGCCTCTGAATTTTCTACCATTATTTATCCATTTGTAGAATCAAGATATACAAGCAAAGTGAGAATATTTATTTGCTTGTATATCTTGATTCTACATATGGATAAATAATGGCATAATGGGACACTAGTTTTGCATTTAAGAAAAAAACTCATGAGGCAGTATATGATAGTCCTACTAAAGAGACTAAATATAGACCTTAAAATTATATTAGCTAAACAACATGGTATATTCACTATCTTCATGAGATAACACCATATCTAGTGGCCTGTTAACCCACTTCACATATTTCTCATACTCTGTCTTCAACTATACTCTCTTAATTGCTTATTCAAGTCAAAATGTCTTACATGGTGTAAGAGATTTTACAAGCAGAATAATTCTTGACTCCCCAGATTCCCTGCTCATGAACTTGCCATTCTATCCACATATCTTATTTCCTAGATATATTTGAATTCCCTGAATGCTCCACTGGTTTACCCTTCAAGTGTTCAATTTATTTCACACCTTGTTCATTATATCACATTCTTTGGATGCTCTTCTTATCTCACACCTTGTTCATGATATCTCCTTTATGTGGACTGTCTTCCTTTACACTTACTTGTCTTTCTGAGAAACTCTCATCTGGCCTATGAAGCAAAGCTTACAATGTCACATACATTTAATCATTTCCTAATACTATTTCTTATCTTTTAATGCCATTCAGTTCTTCTAGTTCATGTACAAAGTAGAAATCATTAATTGTCCTCTTTTATATACCCTCTTGATATTTAATGTATTTTACAATGCATTTGAATGAAAAGGAAATTATATACCTCAGTATAGTTCATAATGACAGATTTAATTTATACATAAGCCCAAAGGTTTAACGATAAATTTGTGCCTAGCCAGAAATTACTAATTTTAGTTAAATGAAGTTTTATGAATCCATCTTATGAGCATGATATCATTCATGAAAAGAAAAAAAAACTTTAAATTGTATAAGACATTAGTGCTTGCTTTCAAGTAGCTAAGAATCACTGGATTGGGTATATAAAATGAATTTAAAATTTATTATTATCCAAGTCTGACTGAATTTTTTCTTAGGTTTGTATGAATGGACATGAATTTTTAAAAAAAAATCCAGCTAAATTCCTGAATGTTTACAAATGACACTTTTAATCTCCAGAAGTTCATGGTGATCATTGTTTTCTTATTTATTTATTTATTTTATTAATCATTTCATTCCTTTAAATTTCAAATCATATCCCCTTTCTTAGTTATCCCCCTACAAGCTCCTATCGCATCCCCTTTCCCCTTTACCTCTATGAGGGTGCTCCATCACCCACCCACCCACTCCCACCTCACCCTTTTTCATCCTCCTACACTGGGGCAAAGAGCCTCCACAGGACCAAGGGCCTCACCTCCCATTTATGTTAGATAAGGCCATCTTTTGTTACATATGTATCTGGAGCCATGGATCCCTCCATGTATACTTCTTAGTTGGTGCTTTAGTCTCTGGAAGCTCTGGGTGGTCCAGTTAGTTGATAATTGTTTTTTCTATGAGGTTACAATCCCCTTAAGCTCCTTAGTCCTTCCCCTATCTCTTCCATTGGGGTCCCTGTGCTCAGTCTGATGGTTGACTGTGAATATCTGCATCTGAATTGGTCAGGTGCTGGTAGAACCTCTCAGGGGACAGCTATACCAGGCTCTTGTTATCAAGCACTTCTTGGCATCAGCAATAGTGTCTGTATTTGGTGTCTACAGATGAGATGTATCCCTAGGTGGGATGGTCTCTATATGGCCCTTCCTTCATTCTCTGTTCCATTTTTTGTCCCTGTCTTTCCTTTGGTCGGGAACATTTCTGGGTTAAAAATTTTGAGATGGGTGGGTGGCCCCATCCCTCAACTTGGCATTGTTTTCTATTGTGCAGCTCTCAAACACTACTAGAAATCTCTCTAGGAATGTTTCAGTTAACTATAGTCATGAGTAAAACAGACATTATTCATGTTGAAGTAATAGAGAGATAGACCACTATAGAATCCTGTTCTTCATCTCTGCTTCCAAGCCTACTCAATTCTTTTGTTTCTCACAACATTTGTTTCAATTTTTATTATTAATTTTTTATTAATAATTTCATTTGTTTACATTTCAAATGATATCTCCCTTCCTGGTTACCCATCCACAACCCCGCCCCACCCATCTGTCCTCTCCACCCTCCCCTTTGTCTCTATGAGGGTGCTCTCAATGGGGATGACTATAGCTAAAATGCATAGCAAATGGGAAGACTGAACCTGAAGAGACTACCTCCAGTAAATAGGCATAGCCCCCAGTCAGGGGATGGGGCACTGTTAATGTTGCCAAGAGGTGCTTGCTTACAGGAACCTGGAGTGGCTGTTCCCTGAGATGTTCTGCAGCAACTGACCAATGCAGGTGCAGATGCTCATAGCCAACTGTCTGACTAAGCTCTGGGGACCCTGTGGCAAGCTGGCAAGACTAGAGAAACAGCATTTCTTTCAATGCATGCCAAATTCAGCAGTCTTCTTTCCTGCAGAAGTCTCTTAGTTAGGGTTTTTATTCCTGCACAAACATCATGACCAAGAAACAAGTTGAGGAGGAAAGGGTTTATTCAGCTTACACTTCCACATGGCTGTTCATCACCAAAGGATGTCAGGACAGGAACTCAAGCAGGTCAGCAAACAGGAGGTGATGCAGAAGCCATGGAAGGATGTTACTTACTGGCTTGCTCAGTTTTCTTTCTTTCCTTCTTCCTTTGTTTCTTTCTTTGTTTCTTTCTTTGTCTTTCTTTCTTTCTTTCTTTCTTCTTTCTTTCTTTCTTTCTTTCTTTCTTTCATTGTTTCTCTCTCTCTCTCTCTCTCACTCTTTCAATCATTCTTTTTTCTCTTTTATTGGATATTTTCTTTATCTACATTTCAAAATGTTATCCCCTCTCCAGGTCTCCCCTCTGGATACTCCCTATTCCATTCCCCATCCCCCCTGCCTCTATGAGGGTGCTTCCCCACCCACCTACCCACTCTCACCTTCCTGTCCTGACATTCCCCTACACTGGGGCATTGAATCCCCACAGGACCAAGGGCCGCTCCTCTCACTGATGTTCAAAAAGGCCATCCTCTGCCACATATGTGGCCAGAGCCATGGGTCTCTCCATGTATACTCTTTGTTTGGTGGTCTAGTCCCTGGGAGCTCCCTGTGGGTCTGGCTGGTTAGCACTGTTGTTCTCCCCATGGGACTAAAAACTCTAAAAACCTTCAGTCCCTTCTCCAACTCCTCCATTGGAGACCCCACACTCAGTTCAATGGTTAGCTGCAAGCATCCTTCTCTGTATTTGTCAGGCTCTGGCAGAGCCCCTCAAAAGGCAGCCATACTAGGCTCCTGTCAGCAAGCACTTCCTGGCATCCACAATAGCTTCAGGGTTTGGTCGACTATATATGGAAGGAATCCCCAGGCAGGGCAGTCTCTTTCCTTCAGTCTCTGCTCCACACTTTGTCTCCATATTTCCTCCTGTAAGAATTTTGTTCCCCCTTCCTTTTCTACATCAGAGCAACTGCTATTTTTTACATCCAAGGATGAATACATGGCTCCCCTACTGGACTAACATTTTAGCATGACCAAAAATTGCTTCTCTAGTGTCTTAGGGTTTCTATTGCTGTAACAAAATATCATAACCAAAAAGCAAGTTGGGGAAGAAAGGGCTTATTTGGCTTATTCTTCCATATTGCTGTTCATTGTCAAAGGAATTTAAAAAAGGAACTCAAGTAAGGCAGGAACCTGGAGGCAGGAGCTGATACAGAGGCCATGGTGGAGTGCTGCTTACTGTCTTGCTCCTCATGGCATGCTCAACGTGCTTTCTTATAGGGATGGCACCACTCACAATGGGCTGGACCCTCCTCCATCAGTAACTAGTTAAGGAAATGCCTTACAGCTGGATTTTATGGAAGCAGTTCCTTAGTTGAGGTTCCCTCTTTTCAGATAACTATAGTTTGTCATGTTGACAGAAGACTAGCCAACACTTCTGATATATTAGCTAGTTAGTTCTTCAGATATTTTTGATACTCCTTTTTTGAATTTAGTTTTAGTTTGAAAGTACAATAATAGACTTCATTTGTCATTTTCATACTATATATTATTATAGGTTGTTCTTACTCTTTCTTCAGTGTTCTCACTTGTTCTGTGACTATTTTGCTGATCTGTTTCCCTTTTCCAGATAGCTCACACTTTCTGATTTCATGTCATATATATTCTATTACTGTTTCTTATTCATTTTCCCTTCCCTTAGATCTTCCTCCAATTGTCTCATCTATGTCTATATAATACACACACACTTATATAATATAAAAATTATATAATTTTATATATAAAATTAATATATAAACAAATTTAGGCCATTTTACCGAATGCTTCTACATACCACCAAATTGAACTGTAATTTCAAGAGTTAAATAAAACATCCTGTCATGCCTTTGAGTCTTCTAATTGACTAAATCTTATTCTCAGTCATCTTTTGTTAGCCTAGGAATGCCATCTTCAGATATCTACTCAAGTGTAACCCTCTTACTAATTGTTACCAAACTCATTTGAAGAGTCATGGGGCTTTTATCTTTAATCTGGCATTGATATAATTATTTGCTTTCTCTTTAAGTTATTTAATACTTAAGATCCTGTATTTTTGCTTCCATGTTTATCACTTTATGTTAAACTGTTTTCATTTTATGCCAAAATGCAATGGAAATACACCAGGGTATTATTAAAACTGACTCACTGCTTCTTATATGATCATTTAAAGCAGCAGTTATTAACCTGTTGGTCATGACCCCTTTAGAGGTTGAATAATCTTTTCACAGAAAATTGCATATCAGATATTCTGCCTATCAGATATTTACATTACAATTCATAACAGAAGCAAAATTATAGTTATGAAGTAGCAATGAAGATAGTTTTCTGGTTTTGGTTCACCACAACATGATGAACTATATTAAAGGGTCACAGCATTAGGAAAGCTTAGAACCACTGATTTAAAGAATTTGGAATGGATTAGGGAGAGATGGAAAGAAAAAATACAGGTTAAATAAAAGTAAAGATTTCTAAAAAAGTCACATGGAATTATACTATTAATTATCTACTTAAAATACCTGTAATACATACATACATAATTTAAGTGAAATTTCCCCATCTGAACTGAGAATGCTTCCTTCAAGAGCCATAGACTACTTAAAACAACAACAGGATGAGAGGCCGTTCTTTAGAGTCATTGGTCAAGGTTTTCCAAGAGCTCCCCAAAGCATATATAGGCTTTTGCAGTTGCCCTTGGTTTTCCCATCAGAGATGGACATTAAGTCCATATTGGTAAAGAGACCAGATACTTTAAACACAGGGTATAGCTGAGCTGCACCTGATATGAGTGCCCCTTCCCTGAGGAATAACTTTCATATTACCAGAAGACTTTATGCAAGCTTCCAAAGAGGGATACTACCAATTGTCCTGCCTAGCTATGATGCTTATAAAACACAACAACCTGTATGGCAGGGTAACCCTAAGGATACAATAGTGTCATGCATATATTAGCAGTAAAGTGTAGGGAGCCGCAGCGAGTGGTGACAACATTCGCCATTACAAGATGGCGCTGGCATCCGGTGCTCCCACAAGTAAACAACTAAACTGCGCATGTGCAAGAGGCGAAAGCACGCCAAGCCACTGCCCATCCCAGGGCATAATATGGGGTGATGAGTGAACAGCCAATCAGAGGTGAACACGCCACTCTAGGGTGCATATAAGCAGTGCCTTTTCCGGGCTTGGGGTCTTCTGCTTCAGCTGATACAAGAATAAAGCCTCGCTGTAGTAACTACCCGAACACTGCCTCCCACGTCTCTCTTGCGGGCAAGGGGATTCGGAAGGGGCGCAGAACAGTAAAGTAACCAACCGCTGTCTAATGAAACATAAGACTCAACAAGAGGAAATTCATGTCTGGTACTTGAAACAAGACAGCTAGCCAGGGCTAGTGAAGACCATGGATCTTGGAAGAAAACCTACAACCAACTGCTAATTTACTTAACTACATTGGAAACATTTGCCTTATAATCATAGATAAGTATAGATCTCACCTTTCATCAAGGAAATTTCTCTTTGAAACAAACAGAGATCATTACAGAGAATGATAATTGATCAAAATGCAGAGTTATTGAGCCCAAGAGATGCAACTACAATACAACTCCTAGAATAGAAAAACTTTCATAAGGTTGTGGCAAGAATTAAAGGAGAAAATTTTTACAAGTTGCTCAGTACAGTTGTCCAACTTTCTTGTAACTCATGAAAGAATCCCCTTTTAGAAATGCATACACACAGACCATGTACAAGGAAAAATATGACAGAAATGGAAGAGACCATATGAATGAGCCTTTAATACTCTACAGGTTTTTCTTGTCAATTAATGAAAATGTACTCATTTCTCAAGATTGTTTACTGATCTCTGGAAAACTTTCTCAGCTATTTAACTATAGAAAAAACTTCATTATCGGATCCTGATCCCAGATGTTTAAAGTGAATAATGATATGTAATACTCTTGCTTGAAATACATCAACATTTTCTAAAATATTTTCTACTATTTTCAAATTATTTTCTTTTCCTTTCCTTCCCTCTCTGCCTTTTTTTCCCTTTGGAAGTGAGGATTGCAATCTATTAGTTTCTCTGAGAGCTATTTGACTAGTGTTAATATACCAATACTTAAAAAGTATCTGGTTTTGACAATCAGTTCTGTATAGCTGTAAAGAAGACCAAAAAGTAGTGGAGAAAGAAGTAGAAACTGACTGTAAAGGAAGTTATTAAGCAAGCTATAAAAGTGTAACCAATAACCAATAATAACTTAGACAGTATGTGAAATGTTGCATCAGTTAATGGTAAATAAGTGTCTTGTTTTATTTGCATTGCAATAACGGAATGCTATATAATGAATACTTCACAGGCAACAAAATTTAACAGTATCAAAGTCTCACAGGTCCAAAGTAAAGATGTTTAGAGAGTTTGGGTGTACTAAGGATCTAACCCATATATAGTTGCCTCATTATAGGTGCAGATTTGATACAAAAAGGAGCTAATTATATGTAGTTGACTTATTATTATGTTCTTATATGTCAATTGGGGCAAGGGAGCTATTTGGGGTATTTTTATAAGGCCCTAATTCCAAGTATGACACCTTGGCCCTCATGATCTAAACACATTCCAATGGCCTCTAGTACTATATATTGGTTGTTGGATTTCTTTTTATTTTATTTTATTTTTACTTATTCGATTTACTTCCTGCTCACTGTCCCTTCCCAATCACTTCCTTCCATAATCCTTCTCCTTCTCCCTTCCCTCCTTCTCTGGGCAGGTGGGGGCACTCTGGGTATCTCCCTGCTACACACCCTGGCACTTCAAGTCTCTGCTTCCTCTCCCACCAAGGCCAGACAAGGCAGCCAAGCTAGTAGAACATATCCCACATACAGGCAACAGCTTTTGGGATATCCCCTGCTCCAGTTGCTCAAGACCCACATGAAAGTCTAGCTGCACATCTGTGGAGAGGCCTAGGTTCAGCCCCTGTATGTTCTTTGTTTGTGGTTCAAAATCTGAGACACCTAAGGGCCCAGGTTAGTTGACTCTGTTGGTCTTCTGTGGAGATCCTAACCCCATCCCCTTTAAGACCCAAAATTCTTCCTCCCATTCTTCCTTAAGAATCCCCAAGCTCCATCTACTGTTTAGTTGTGGGTATCTGTATCTGTCTGAGACAGCTACTGGGCTGAGCCTCTCAAAGTACAAGATGCTAATGTCACTTTTAATATTTTATCTTTGTTCTGTAGATTTGGTGTTTTGATTATTATGTGCCTGGAAGATTTTCTTTATTGGTGTAATCTAGTTGGGAGTTCTATAACTTTCTTGTATGTTTATAGGCATCCCTTTCTTTAGGGTGGGAAAGTTTTATTTTATAATTTTGTTGAGAATATTTTCTAGGTCTTGGAGATGGGATTATTCACCTTCTTCTATTCCTATAATTCTTTGGTTAGGGTTTTTCTTCAATTGTACCTTCTATGAATGAGAATCTCTCTTCCATCTCTTCTATTCTGTTGATAATGCTTGCATTTGTTGTTCCTGTTCTCTTCCCTAGGTTTTCTACCTCTGGGATTCCTTAGTTTGTGTTTTCTTTATTGCTTCTATATTCACTTTTAGATCTTGCACAGTTTTATTACCTTCACTTGTTTAAATGTATTTTTCTCTGTTTTTAAGGAACTTATTCATTCACTCTTTAAAGGCCTCTATCATCCTTATAATATTGGATTTAAGATAATTTTCTTGTGTTTTGTTGTGTTAGGATATCCAGGGCTTGCTGTAGTGGGGTAGCTGTGCTTTGGAGGTGTCATGCTGCTCTGGCTCTTGTTGATTGTTTTCTTTTGAGGGTCTTTAGACATCTAGATGGTTTTGGTTACTGGATGTTCTTATTGTAGTCACTATTGGGAGCTTCAGGTCCTATTAATGTGGGTGTGCAGAGAGGTGGCTGGAGAGTAGATGTGTATTTATACAATAAAGTAGTAATGAACATATCTTGCCCCCATCTCTTCCTTCCAACTCTACCATATCCCCCTAACTTGTCTCCTCCACTTCATGTATTTTAAAATATTACCCTCTAAATCTAGTTATAGCTGCCTAAAAGTACATTGGTTTGGGGCCATTCACTGGAGCATGGAAGTCCTAACAGTGAGCACCTCATTATTGTTCTTTACTATTGGTGTTCATTGTCTTGCCTGTTCCTTGACTATTCGCATCTATTGTATTGCTAATCCCTCAACCTAGAACTGACCTGAATGCTTGCATGTAAATCAAATGGTATAAAAGCAAAAGGGAGGAGGGGGGATGGGATAGGGTGTTCTAGGGAGGGGAAATAAGGAAAGGGGATGACATCTGAAACATAAATAAATAAAATATACAATAAAAAATGTTATACTGTATTCCATAAACACCTAGAATTGCTGTTGAATTAAAATAAAATTATATTAATGAGTACAACACTGTAGATTTTATGTTACACATTCCTACAACAATATAATAAAAAATAAAAACGAATAAAAAAAATAAAGTGTGATTATTCTTCCCCCAGTGGCTATCCACTACCAATAGCTCCTCAACAAGGGGTAAGGACTGGAGATAATCTACACTTGTGCCATAATTTTGTCTGACTTGATCTTCTGTAAGTCTTATGTAGTTGGTGTAAGATCATGACTACAAAAGCCATGTTATGTCCAAAAGTCAGCATTTTACAGCACTCCCCCAACCCATTCCCCGGGTTTTAAATTCTATCAACTTCTTCTTCTAAGATAGTCCCTGAGCTTTGGTTGGGGAAGATGATGTAATATAGACCACCTGCTCATAGTTTAGCACTCAGACTCTGTTCTTAACACTTTACCCATTATGCATCTTTCTGCTGACTATGTCCACCACCCAAAAAATTGCTTCTTCAACCAAGGCTGAGAGTAATTCAGGACTGTGGTTATAAACATGAATGTTTAGAAGTCATTTGACAACATGACCATTTAATAAAATATATTCTACCCCAGAGCCTATGACTTTTAAGTCCATGTTCTTTGGACTAGATTTGGATACAGGCATGAAATTCCCACTTGTGGAACAGGTATTGAATATAATCCATAAATAGTTATCCTGTAAAAATTTTTGTCATGACTGCACTAGTGGTTACTTCCAGCTTGGCAGGTTGGTATTATATCAATCAGTACTAGGTAAAACCATTGATGCCTTTTCTATAACAACCACCTGCATAACACATTTCAAAATTATGAAAGCTAGCGAGCAGGGAGTAAGTTTCCCAGTCAGTTTAAGATTGATTCTCTATGTTTTCTAGCCAAAGTGTGTGGTGTCTTCAGCAATAGGGTCTTAGCATTTAATAATTGTGAGTAACCAAGGGCAATAGCAGTAGCTTGTGTTGACTTGAAGACTCATGATGCCTTTTTGACCAGTAACTCATAAGGAGGTATCCTGTGCCTTCAAAATTTTGGGGAACAGAATTGTCTATGCAAGGCATATTATACTCTTAACTTATTTTTTTTTAATTTTCAATGAAGACATTCTCCCTCTTTTTTCCCCTGATAATGGATAATACTGGAAACAACTATATGGACTGTGATAATTAATGTCCATAATGACAAACATCTTATAGTGTCTCTCATTTGTGGATTCTAGCTTCAAATCTTTTGTTTATTTGGTGTGGAACACAAGTAGAAGCCCCCAAACTGGGCTTCTACTTTGAAATTAATTTATTAACTACTGAGATTCATTAGCTACTGTGATGGCTATTCCTGTTTGTCATGTTGATTACAGCTGGAATGAACTACAGTCCAAAAATGGAGGGCACAGCTGTGATACAGATCTTGAGACTGGAAGACACATGTTTCTGACAGGGATCTTGACTTGGGATAATGCATGCTTTTGACCAGATCTTGAGGCATAGTGGCCATGAAAATCTTAGGCCCTGGCAAGGTAGTACACACCTTTAAATCCAGGAGACTGAGGAAATTAGATCTCTGAGTTCAAGGCCAGCCTGGGACAGAGCAAGTTCCAAATCTAGGAGTGGTGGTATATGCCTTTAATTTGGGCCTTATTGTCTGCTGGAGGCCTACATAAGGACAGAGGAAAAAGAAAGGGTTTCTTCTTTTTCTGTCTGCTTGCACTTACTTCCCAGCACATCCATCAGAGACTACTTCTTTAGGATTCCAGCTTATACAGAAGACTGGCTGAAACACCTAGCCTCTTAGGACTGAGCAACTACTAGATTCACAGCTGTGGGCTAGTTGGACTGCAGACTGTAAATCACTATAATACATTCCCTTAATACATAGAGACATTCAATGAGTTTCATGACTCTAGAGAACCCTAATATAGTTTCCATATGTCATTTTCATATTACTTTAGTCTTTAGTTCTCTCCTACCTCATTCTCCCCCTACACACACACACACTGAATTCTTTAATCCTCCATATCCTCATTTCTCTAGCTGTGTTCTAATAGATTTCCACTTCTTTTAAGTTGAATGTCAGTATAGTGGGCTTTCTTTCTTTTTTTTTTCTTTTTTGTTTTTTTTTGGTTTTTTTTTTTTTTTTTGTTTTTGTTTTTGTTTTTGTTTTTGTTTTTCGAGACAGGGTTTCTCTGTGTAGTCCTGGCTGTCCTGGAACTCACTCTGTAGACCAGGCTGACCTCGATTCAGAAATCCACCTGCCTCTGCCTCCCAAGGGCTGGGATTAAAGGCATGCGCCACCACCACCCGGCTATAGTGGGCTTTCATCTGGGTTTCTATATCTCCTTCCTTTTAGCTGTCCCTTAACTATCCTTGATTTTTTCCCCATGCAACCACATTTTTCTTGCCTAAGGCTTTCTTCCTCCAGTTTTCTACCTTATTGCTTTCATTTTACCTATAATATACAGGTTCTGCTCTTTTAGTATATCCATTTTCTACTTTTTGGGCTTCTATTTGTGTGTCAAGCTAAATACACAAGATTTGAAGTGAGAATCCACAAATGAGAGAGAATGTTTGTCATTCTGGGCCCGAGTTAGTACAGTCTATATAATTTTTTCCAGTATTATCCATTATCAGGGAAAAAAGAAAGAGAATATCTACAGTGAAAATTTAAAAAAAAAGTTAGGAGTACAATAGAAACATAATATATATGTAGATTATAAATTGAGCTACATATGAAGCTCCTTTCTCTCACTACACAACATGCAGACAAATTGCAAAGCAGAAACATTTTAAATATCTTCATTAACTTGAAAGTAAGAAGAAATAGTCAAGTACCAGAAGCAACCAGAAAATTAAAACTATGGCTGTGAAATGTAAGAGCTTAAAAGTTCATAGTAACGCCAGAAGTAGGTATCCAGTATTGACAGAGATAGATTTAATGTGAAGCCAATATGTGTCAATTTCAAGACTCTTCCTTCTATTTCATAGTCTTCTTCTAAGTCCTAAGAAGGAGATATGCATGGTAATTTTATCCTAAGAAGGATAATGCATGGTAATTTTATCTGTTTGTTTGCTTGGTTGTTTTGTCATTAATTAACTCTGTTGTCTTCTAACCTTGAATTCATCAAGTATAAAATTGTAGTATACATTTTATGAAGCAGTTTAAGCTTTGAGACATGGATGTAGAGACACTTTATGGATGCTTTAATTTCTTTTCATAGAAGAAATAAAATTACAGATGCTATATAAAAAGTATATTTAAGGAATTCATAAAGGTTAAATTCATCATTAAATCTATAAAATGAGAATAAATTTTCATGTTTTAGTACAATAAATGTTTTAGGACTTTTGGTTCAGTCATGCTTCACATGTTATTTTGCTTTTCACACTTTTATTTAGTTATGGTCAATTTATTTAGCGATGGAACCCAAAAATATTAAGTAAAAACCCAAGACATAGATAATTCAAAAGTTTTAAATAATTTTATCATTGTCATAATTGTTCTATGTAACTTTTAGCTACACATCTCTTACTGTGTTTACCTTATGAAGTAAATATTATCATAAGTGAGCATGTATATGAAAAAATCTAGCATCTATAGGATTTAATATCATCTGTAATCTTGGATACCCACTTGAGATATTAAAATGTATCTTCCACAATTAAGAGAAAGTACTATATGACTGACTATATTTAAGGTTATTTATTAATGAGATGAAACTGAAGCAGTTAAGATAAGAATTGAAATCCACCAAAAGTGTACTTTAATGCATACCAGAAAAGAATGCTAATAGATTTCTATTAAATGCTATGAAGAACAAGATTCTACTGCTCTTTTGAGGTTTCTGTACCTGACCCTCATATGATCTACTTTATGTTTTACAATGGCAGGGTTGGAGATTTAAGAGAGGGCTGATTAGAGTTTACAATAGAGGGGAGAATTTGTAAAGAAATTTTGATAGATTGAAAGAATATGTTAAAAATATAGAAAGAATTGTAAGGTTCTGTAATTGATTCTCCAAATCCAACTACAAAATAATATTAATAAAGATGTTGGTATGTTTTGTATAAAACACAATAATCTAGAAATAATTAGACCTGGAATGTTCGACCTGGAATGTTCATGATATTGTGTCTGCATTGAGTATTTCATGGAGACTTGAAGAACAAAACACTCCAACTGAAATTAACATTGCAAGAGAAAGACTTATTGAATATGTTGGATATAACTATAATTCCACTAATGGCAATATGATCATTGAATATCTCTTTTTATTTTTATAATGCTTTAAAGAAGCACACAGAAGTTCAGTTGTAGTGGCACATGGCTGTAATTCCAGCACATGACAAGACTTTCCAATCGAAGGCCAATACAATATAGGGAGATTTTATCTTTAAAACAAACAAATAAACTGCAGGAAGCATTAATGAAAGTATATATACTAAAGTACTGTGGAAAAAATTAAATTGTAATCCACAAAGAGAAACTGAGAAGTTGCAGCATGTTCGATATAGAAAATGAAAAAAAAAATTGTCCATAGATGCACTATTATGGTGGCTATTTTCTAATGGTAATTATAATCCAGATACTTTAGCAGATATTCTTAATATATTATAATATGTAATTTTCAAAACAGTCTCCTAGAGAATTCCCATTTACCTTTGCTTTCAGAGATGGTCAGTAGTACAAGGGGCTTAACTATCTTGTTTATGTTAATATAATTAGCTAGTGATACTACTGTCATGGGAATTTAGAGCTGCTTAACACCAGAAGACACTTTTAATGTCATGAAGTTCTCTGTCCTACAATTTACATCTTCAAAAACCTACAACATCTAATTTTGTACTATTATAACTGACCATTTGTTAAGCCTTTACAAAACACATAGTAAGCAGAGTGCATTATTTATCTCTAATACCTTTTGTGAAATATACATTATAATATAATTATATTTTGTCATTATACATAGGCGATTGGAACCAGGACATTCTTGTTCTGTTTTATTTTTCAAAGCTTAATTTCTTTAACCTAAGATTTGTCCCTTTCAGCCAATCTCAATTTCTTTCTAGGTAAAAATAGTAAGGCATTGTATTAATCAGGGTTGTCTAAAGGAATGAGTAGGATAAACAAACATGCTAATAAGCAAGTGTGTGTGTGTGTGTGTGTGTGTGTGTGTGTGTGTGTGTGTATGCACATGTAATTTACTAAGCCATCTTACGTTCAAATAGAAACAACAGGTATGACCTTGTCGGGCGTGGGTAGGAGACCCATGAAGTCTTCTTGGTCCCATGAAGGAGGAACACCGAGTGGGGGGGAATGTGAGGGGGGAGGTAAGAATGGAGGGGTAGGTGGGGGCACAGCCTCATAGAAAAAAAGAGAAAAACAAAACAAAAAGTAAAAGGTTTCATTCCACATGGCTGATAAACTATAAAGTTTGGCAAATGGATAAAAAAAAAAGAAAGAAACAACAGGTATTTCAGACCCAAGAGGCTAAGAACCTAGTAGTTGCTCAGTTCACAAGACATGGTGCCTAAATAGTCCCAATTCTATGCTGAATACTAGGGAAGTTACTAGAGAGCTTCTGGTCCATTCCATCAATGGTGGAAGCTAGGAAATGACAGTTCTGCTATGAGCAGTATATGCAGCTACAACAGTAAATCACCTCAGCCACAAGAGTGAAGGTCAAGCAAGCAATAGGTACAGAATAGTCCTTCTGCTTTGCACTTTTATTTTGAATGCTACTAGGTTTCCCCAAACTGAAGTGATTCTAATTTGTGACAAGTTCACATTAAAAATTACCATCACAGATATTATAATAATCAATTTAAACTGGACTAAACTCTGGAGAACTGTAGATCCATGGTGAGAGAGAATAAGCATGGGAAGGAGAATATCTTCAGTAGCAGTTAATCTTTCCAGAAGTGAAAGCTTCTGTACCAGCAATGTCCTAGAGAAAAATCTTAGTGTTGGGAGAGGGATTTATTGAATGACTTTCTATGTTTGATGATCTCTGAAATCCACTCAGAAAGTAGTTGCCATTCCATTCTGAGTAATAATATCTCCAAGGTGAACAGGGTCATTGTAAGTTCAAGGGCATTTATCTTATCATGAGTGGATTCTTTCAGAGCCTCTGTAGAGCCCCATGAGGCTGGAGTCATGCCTTTAGCAATGTTAATTGCAGTTTCCTCAAGGCATCTGTAAAGTGTTCCAAGCAGCTGAGATGTCATGATGACAGTCTTGCCAGTCACCAACACAGGAACTGATGTGTTCACAGCTCTGGGCTCAAGGCACAAAGCATGTCATTTGTTATTCAGGAGGCCAAATGACTGCTTTTGATAGTTTTGCTCTTTCAAAGGGAAAATAAAATATAATGAGAAAAGAAGAAGAAATGTTGAAGAGTATTCACAATTAAAAGTTATATTCCTAAAGCATTTAACAATACTTAACATGCAAACAAGTACTCTTGGTAGAGTTGGGTCCCCATTGATATGATTCAATACAGTCACATATTAAGTTTGTTTCAAATAATTTGTAGTAACTAAAAAATATAAGTGGTACCCACAAATGAAGTTACAGTGATTACTATATAGTATGGTATATAGTGAAATATACCAACTATTATAAAAACTATTTATACCATATAAAACTGTTTTCAATGTGAGGAGTTCTTTGTATGCATTTTCATTTAATCCATTCTGTAGTTCTAGGAGGCAAAAGTTATGATAGTATTTCACTTTTATAAGAGAAAAATTTAAGGTCACAAAATACTTTTGTGCTAAAATATATTGATAATTTTGTGTGTCCTAGGAAATCTTTCAATATTTACATGTCATACCTAATTTATTCTTACAATAGCCTTGAAAGAAACAGCTAAACTTTCATCTAAAGAAACTGTCATTCAAATTTGAGCCAGCCTTGGTGGCCAAAATACCATTTTTGTCCCACAACCTCAGTTAACATCATCACCCCCAATCCAGCCTGCCCTAAAATGAATTATGCCATCAGCAGGAAGGGAGACCTGTACTCAAGCAGGACAGACTGGTGTTTCAGCCTGCCTGATTGCAAGGTGGAGTGTAGAACACCCCTGAGATTATGCAGACCAGGAAAGCTCTGAGACTGATATTATCTAATTAATATCAGGACACACAATTAGATTGTTTTTTGAGGTCACAAGATTTATTAAATGCCAGAAAAATATATGGTCTACCTTGAAAAGCAAAACCAAAAAGAAACAAATAAAACACCCCCCCCCAAAGCTCTGTTTTAAGTGTTTTGAGGGGAATGTCAGTATCTTGCACTTTTCAGAAATGAGGCAATCTAGGTAAGGTGTGACTTAGAGGATGTGGGGAGATATGGAGGGAGAGAACTCCTAGGCCTGTGATACCTGAAGTCTGTAGTAGATTCCTCATCTTGATACTCTCTTTGAATCCAGATACCTATTGAGTCTGTTCACAAATTCAGAAAGGCTATTTCTCTTAAGGGTCCCAGAATCAATCCTGAGGACCAGAGATAAAGAGGGCTGCTGTTACTGGTTTGCAATTTTAACACTTCTTTTGTGAAATCCCTGTATACCTACCCTCTAGGGAGCCTATTGCAGAGACACATTGAATAGGGTGCTTGCTAGTGTCTGTGAGACTTCAAAAAATTTGTGGGTCTGAATAGCTTGTAGCTCAAACCTAACAGGGCCAAGGGTCTGCCTCTACTAATACTACATTGTCAGTCTCCTACAGTATAATAAGGACCAAGTCACCACAGGTATAGAACAGGAAAGTAAGGTTAAGACTTAGCCTGAGTCAGCAAGATGGGATAGTAAAACCCAACACTGAACAGATCTTAATCACCATCATTCACAGGCCTGCCTATGGACAGAGACTCTAGAACAGATCCAGAATCATAAAAAAACACCCTGCCCTAGCATACTGGGCTTCCTTTCCAGTTGACAGAACTTTTAGTTGGTTGCAGAAGCCTTGGAAAAGAGTCAAACAAGCATGAGCAGCATGGAGATGTCTTGGTGTTTCCCATGTACTGTGGTGGGTTTGGTAGGTCAGGGGATGGAGGGGCTACCTATCTCCTGCCTGAGACCAAAAGATCAAGATTAAAGCAAAAAAGAAGCCAGAAGACTGGAAGCCCTTCCTCTCTCCCGAGAATCATACAAATAATAGAGAAAAGCCTACAGGCAAAATGTAAATGTCTATAAAAGGTCCTGAAATTTGTGGCCCACTTACTGCTTTTGAGTTTACGCTTTTCTCTCAGCGTACTACCCAATCCTCGATAGTGCTTTCCTTTTATAATAAATGTCTTTATTCCTGTTTCTAAGCCTGTGTTCTGGTAAAATTCTTTGCCCTTGGTCACATGAATCACAGGCAGGGGATATACAAACTCAGACACACTCATGCCAATGCCATTGGAAGCCTGTGGGCTCTGAGTGGGACATTGTTGGATAAAGTCTGGGGACATAAGTATAATATAAGCGTTTGGAAGTTTTATTCATTTTATTCAGTATGACTCTGCTCAAAATCCTGTAGTGCCTGGCTAAAATTCAATGACTTTGTGCAAGATATGTTAGTCTACTACAGCCTCAGGGAGAGGCTTCTGGGGACAGATTGTTCTTCTAGGTACATTTTAGCTGGTGCAAAGTAAGCTGCAAATAATTTGATTATATTTTGCTTATGGTACTATAATTTCTAAAATACTACCATTCTTTAAGTAATACTTGTCATTTGTTAGCACTGGTAATCAGGGTAAAAACAATTCTCACTCAGACCTCAAAAGAGATAAGACATAGTTTATTCTGAAGCTAAGCATGTGTTACTATGACTTGAGAACACAGATTAAGGTTACCCCAATTCTACATTGCTATGTGATTAAGAGTTTGGTGAAGTTTCTGTAGTTACAAAGCATAAATCTGGGTACTTTAAAAATAAACTGGGGAAACTGAGTCCGGAGGCACCATAGGGAGGTCACTAACTGCAGAGCAGCAGGTAGGAGAACCCGCACACCACCCTAGGCCTTAGTAGCATAACTAGCAGTAGGGAGCACCCAGAGGGCACCTGGCATCCAGAACCTGCCCCTGTGGAGAGCCACTCCCCTTCTGCCCGTGGCCCAGATACCAGTGGCTGGAGCAGTCTCCCAGCCGATCTGCTCCCCTCTGGAAACTGAGTCTGGAGGTCACGGACTGCAAAGCTGCAGAGGTACCCAAGAGAGGTCAAGGACCACAGAGCTGCAGGCATTCTAGAGAGGACACAGCCTACAGAGCTGCAGAGCAGGGGACACCATATCCTGAAGCATCCTAGAGGAGCAACTACATTCAGAGCAGCAAACACCTAGCTGGTCTACTACTGTGGAGACATCATATCCTGAAATATCCTAGAGGAGCCACTGTACCCAGAGCAGCTGGAGCTCAGAATCATAGAGTCATCCGTACCCCAAGGAGTTCTGACACAACCAAGATAGCTGGAAAGGCAGACTCCAGTCAGAACCAGTGAGTGCGAGTAGCACTACAGCTAACCAAGTGGCAAAAGGCAAGCATAAGAATGTAAACAACAGAAACCAAAGTTACTTGGCATCACCAGAACCCAGTTCCCCCACCATAGCAAGGCCTGAGCACCACATCCCACCAAAAAAGCAGGACTCAGAATTAAAATCACTTCTCACTATGATGATGGAGGACTTTAAAAAGGACATAAACAACACTCTCAAAGAATTTGAGGAGAACACAGGTAAACAGGTAGAAGCCCCTAAAGAAATGCAAGAAAACACAACCAAACAGGTGAAGGAATTACACAAAACTGTCCAGGATCTAAAAATGGAAGTAGAAACAATAAAGAAATCTCAAAGGGAGACTACCCTGGAGATAGAAAACCTAGGAAAAAGATCAGGAGTCATAGACGCAAGCATCACCAACAGAATACAAGAGATTGAAGAGAATTTCATGTGCAGAAGACACCATGGAAAACATAGACACAACGGTCAAAGAAAATGTGAAATGTAAAAAGCTCCTAACACAAAACATCCAGGAAATCCAGGACACAATGAGAAGACCAACCCTAAGGATAATAGGTATAGATGAAGGTGAAGACTCCCAACTTAAAGGGCCAGTAAATATCTTCAACAAAATTATAGAGGAAAACTTCCCTAACCTAAAGAAAGAGATGTCCTTAAATATACAAGAAGCCTACAGAACCCCAAATAGACTAGGCCAAAAAATAAACACCTCCCGTCACATAATAATCAAAACATCAATATACAAAACAAAGAGAAGATACTAAAAGCATACTGAGCAGACCTGCCCAAACCTCCGATGTCCTGGAATTCCATCTAGATGCAGTGAAGACAGAGTGTCAGAGGCTTATCAATTTACTCTTCCCCCCACCCCTCTTCTAATATCTCAACACCTGTAATCAGCTTGAAGAAGTTAAAGAGGCAGCTACCCTATTCCCCGGGCTTGGGGACTAAGGTGGTTAATATTGGGCTGTCTTTCTAGGGAAAAGTAATGGTTTTGTTGGAACAGGGAGGATTAGCTAGGACTTATTGCATAGCCATAACTTATTGGTAGAAATCTGTATAATTAATATCAAGATGAACTTATAATTTCTTTAATGGTACAAAATTTACTTTGATTTCAAATTTAAGGTTTTCATTGGTATGAGCTTCTTATTGATATAAAAGTGAGAAGAATATTGATACTCTCATGGGCATTGTGCCTGTGTAACACATTTAGGAATACAAGGCTTAAGGTTCAGAACTAAATGTCTCAGTTAGGATAGACAACAGAGGTGCTGGTTGGTCAACAAAAGGATGGACTGGGTATTAGGACTATATTGTACCTCACAGGTACAAATCGGCATAATTATGCTCTAATTGTATTTTGAGAGAAAAGTTTCATTTTAACAGGAAGGGTGATATGTAGGAGGAGCTAAGGTGGGAGGAGTACTGAGAGGAAGAGATGGAGTAAGAAGAGGAGGAGAAAAAGGAGAGTAGTAGCTAGGTGATGAAAGAGAGAAAGAGGAGGGAGACAGGGAGGCAGATGTTCATGTATCTCCACCAGTCAAAGATAGTGGTTATATCTAGGTTGGGTATTGGGTTACACCTCTGATTGAGCAATACCACACTTATAAAGCCTATGATTAACATTTTTAAAAAATATATATAAATGCAAAAAGGAACAGGGGCATGGGATAGGGGTTTTCTAAGGGGGGAATGGGGAAAGGGGATGGCATCTGAAGTGTAAATAAAATATCTAATTAAAAAAAGGAGTACAAGGCTTAGACTCAGTCCTTCTTTAACTTTATTTTTTTACTGATTTGGGACGGTTAGCCTATAAGTTAAGGAACTATAGCAAATTCATGGCTTTGAGTTTATTGTTAGGGTGTTTTCCATATTTTATTTAGAAATAGCTGAGAGGAGTTAACAGACAACAGTCCAGGTTACCTTACATGGATAGTTGGTTTTCAAAACGTCAGAAGTCCATAGAATTGATGTTACAAATATTTCTATATTAATGTTCATTTTGATTAGAGACCTGTCTGCTCCTGACAGCTTCCTGTCATGGATTCTAAGAAGAAATTGAGCATCCTTGGTGTTACTCCAGTTGTGTGGTGACAGCCACTAGGCAAGAATTGCCTCTTTCCATCTACAGACAAATTACTGTCCAGAAAAGTACACACTTGCAGAATAGTCGACTGATTATATCTGCCTAGACAGAGTAATCAGTCCTTAAAAATTCTGCATCACTAAGGTCTGTCAGATGATTCTGGCCCAGAAGGCTGAAGATTTGATGCTCCAATGTTTGCTTATATAGGGGCTTTCCAGGTGTTCATAGGTCTCTATAAATTGGCTAAGTTTTAGAAGCTATGCTTTGTGCTTCCCATAATTTCAGTTAACTCAGTCATTCTGGATTTCTGATGGGGTTGAAGACCTATAGTCTCATAGCCAATCCTGGCTATTTACTTTGAGAGAAAAGATCTGAGTGGATGGTTTTCAGCTGACATTCATTCAAAAGCCAAGAAAAAAGCCAGGTTCAAAACTAAGTGTTTTAGTTAGGAGAGATGACAGAGGTTCTCGTTAGTCAACAAAATGATAGACTGGGTATTAGGACTATCTTGTATCTCACTGGTACAATTAGAAATAATTATGCTCTAATTGCATTTTGAGAGAAAAGTTTTATTTTAACAGGAAGGGTGAAGCTGGGTGATGAGAGAGAGAAAGAGAGAGAAAGGGAGGAGGGCATGGAAGCAGATGTTCACGTGTCTCTACCAATCAAAGATAGTTTATATATCTAGGTTGGGTATTGGATTACACTTCTGATTGAGCATTACCAAACTTATAAAGCCTTTGATTAACATTTAAAAATGTATAAAAGCAAAAAGGAAAAGGGGGCATGGGATAGGGGTTTTTTAGGGAGGGGAAATGGGGAAAGGGGATGGCATCTGAAATGTAAATAAAATAAAATAAAAAACCGTAAAAGCCAAAAAAATAAATAAATAAACTGATAGAGGTATCATGTAGGTAGGTTATAGCAAAGTGAAAAATATTTCAGATATAGGCAGGTTTCAGATACTGTCTAATGGCATTTTTAGCCTTTTGGTTGATGAAAACTATGATTTTGTTAAGTTTATCCATTCCAAAATCTTTTATCTGTTAGTCATGTGTGGGTAGCCGACAGAAGGTGGCTATCATTCTTGCAGCCATCTTGAGACTTATACCCTGACAAGAGATTTGTTTTCAACAGCCTACAACAGCTGAGCACACTCTGATAACATCTTGTTTCATATACCCAGAATTTCCCCTTGTGTGTATGTGACTTAAAGTCGTGACTTAAAGGTGTGACTTAAGAAGTGAGATTTATAAAAGGTGAGAGGCAGACAGAAGACGAGACTGGAAATTTTGAACTTGGAGGCACTAGGGACTAGGAACTAGGGACTAAGAACTCAAGACTTGGGACTTGGACTAGGAACAAGGGACTTGGAAAGAGAGAAGAAGAGAGACTTGAGAATAAATGGGACTGAATCACACTCTGTCTGGTCTCCATTCTTCATGTCTGCCCTCACTCTCTCTCTCTCTTGCTGAACCCTGACCCTCCGACAGGAGCAGCAGTATGAGCCAGGACAATTAGCCCCCAAAGCTTCGGGCAGTGTGGGCTCTAATAAGTTTGGCCCCCAAGCTTTTTGCAGTGCGAGTTCCAACATTTAGCAGAGTGGTCCCCGACAGTCATGGAGATTGTAGGTCAGACATAGAGGTGCACAAAGGCCTAATTAAACTACAGTTAGGCTCTAGACCTGCAACATTCCACAGTCACAGAAGTTCTAATCAGTTGATGAACTTTGGCAAAAGATTCAATGTAACTTAATTTTTTTCCAAAAATTAGTGATGGTTCTTAAACACTTTACTCTTTCTTCTAACCCATCACCCACCAGAGGTAGTAGAAAAGAAAGGATATGGGGGAAGTGGACCTGTTTAGAAAGGGTCTTTGAAGAAAATCCCATCTGCATTGTTAGGAAATCAACAGTTCAGTTCACAGGTCAGCAGGATCAGCTGGATCCACTAGCAAACACCAACAGTCCAGCTTGCTAGTATTGGCATAGCAGAAGCAGTGGTACACAACTAGCAGGAACAGCCAGGTCTCAGCAGAATCAGCATGAGTCAGCAGGAGGAACCAGGGCCAGCAGGAAAGCCAAAAAATGTTCTGGGATGTGCCTCTCTCAGTGAATTAAAGATCAATGAACACATGAGACCAACAAGCATTTAGCTATGTAATCAATCCAAGCTCAGCGTCCATTTCTGTCCGTTAAGTCCTATTAAATATTTTCTTTAAACATCAAGTGTCTACCATGGGTCTTGTCTTAGCAGGCAAGTCTGACTTAATAAAAGTTTATGTGACTCTGTATCAGCTGGCATCATTTTGTCAATTGGCCCGAGTCCATGGAAGTGACAAGAAGCTGTACACACCACCACAAGTTTTTTGGGGGAGGTGCATTTCTCTTTATGGAGTCCCAACAAATGCAGCTCAACTCTGCAATGAAAGGTTGACAAATATTTGTGTTGTTAGCTAAGAATCCTTCATCACGTGTCCTTCACATGTTTTAGCAGAACATTCTTTCACCTGTGTCTGCTTCAATGAAATGTTCCATTACAAATCTGCCTTAGCCTTTCACCCTTGTCCACTTTAGCAAAATGCTACTTCACATGTCTGTTTTAACAAAACACCACCTGACACAAATCACTTTCCAAAAAATCCTAAAGTTTCCACCTCAATCAATGTGTGTGTGTGTGGAGATTCCAGAAACATTTATTCATATCCTCAATGAGCAAAACAAGCAGATTAAGAAAGCAAAGGAATTAATTTTTATATAGCTTATCAGTATAAGCAAAATCTGTGACCCCAAAACAATTATTGTGTTTATAGTTAAATCCATGCTATCCAGAAAGTGAGGCCTAGCTTCATTCTTCCAAGAAAGTATGCGTGTACCTACTATTTCACAGTTATCTCATAATCCGATTCTAAATATTTGCCACCATGAAAATGAGAACATTGTATTTGGGTTCTCTAGAGCAATAGATCAATAATATATATATAATTTATAGCCAGTATATTGGTTTGTTATTATAACTGTGATTAGTCTTCCATTGAATCTTCTTTCTATTTTAAACAACAAGTTCATTAATTTATATATTTTTTAACGGTTTTGTTAGTTCTTTTCTTATTATAATGACTTTGTAGCAATTTTGTTAACATTTATTCATTACTAGACACATATTGTCATTGTTTGAAAATAATTTCAATATTTCTCTGCTAGTTCTTTTTTTTGAGAAAATATGTCTGAGCAGCCTATGCTGCTGGTTAATAACAAAGACTATTCATCTTACAGGTTAGAGCAGTGTTTCTATCACTGTATCAAATTTTAAAAGATTATTCAGTAGCAAAATAACAAAACACATCAATGCATAAAGGAATAAGAATAGAAGAAATAGATTAGGCAGTAGAGAGACTAGCCCTGACTAATATGATAAAGGTTATATTAAAATGAGGCTTCCATTGTGTCTAAAGCATCTTCTAGCAAAAACATATTAGTGTAATTTAAAAAGAAGAAGATACCATTATCTAAGAACATTTGGCTTGTTGAATAGAAAGTAAGATGTTAGTCACTTTTAATTACTATAGTTGAGTGTTGCTATGCAGTCAACAACATTTTAACAATATGTAGAGCCACTGAGTATATCTATTTGTCTTGGCAAATTTTCTATGGTATTTGTATCTTCCTTGTAAATTTTCTTCTTCTGCAATGATTTGTCTTCTCATTTGGATCCATTTTTTAGAGAAGACATCCTGGAAGACTTCTAAGGTTGTAGTAGAAAAAATAATCAGAAAATGAACAAGTTATGGAAAGTCATACAAAGTTGGAAAGAATAAAGATGAAGAAACAATGCATTTTTTAAAAAGCGTATTTCAAGCATTTTTGAAAACCACAGAAGTGTCACAGACTGAAAGGGATTAAAGGAAAGTAACACAGTACCTCACTCTAAGGAAGACACTTTCATTGCTCTGTGAATTGGAGGCAAGTTCCTTCCTCTTGTAGTGATGTGACAAGCTCTTGAGCAGGTCTGGTGGCAGCAACAGCTGCTATGAATTCCTGAGTGCAAAGGTACTGCTATGTTCAGAAGATACTATTTTATTTCAGTACCTTTTCACCTTTGACTTTTATAATTTCTCTGCCTCATCTTCCACAATACTGCCTGGGCTTTGAAGTGGGTGAATATGATAATATATGTTCCATCTAGGTCTGGATATCCAATAGTTACATATCCACAGCATTTTAATCAATTATGAATTTGCATAACCCAGAGCCATCTGTTAAAGTGGTTTCTCTGACCCAGACTTAGAAGATTTCCAGTCTAAAAGTTTACTAAACAGTTTGACTACCTGACCATTTAGCAAAACATCTGCAATACATTCTTCCCTAGGGTCTGTGACATCCCCAGCCATGGGTATTTGACCAGGATTTTAGTTTTAAGCACATATGATCTTTCATGGAGCAGACATTAATCCAATTGGAAAGAAGTTACAGTGTAACAATCATGCTACTGCCATGTGAGTGGGCATATTTCTGATCAAGCTTAGAAAGGAAAAATATAAAATGTATAGTTCAAGTAATAAAAGGATGCCAGGAAGGGCAATGAAGCTAAATGTCATTTTTTTATGAGATAAACAGATAAAGATAATGGTGATTTGGAGGCATGATCCTACCCAGCTAAACTTATTGTTTATGTGTTTGCTATTGAACAAGGAATAATTATAACATCTTAGACATTATTATCACTTGGTTGTTGTTTTCATTTGGGCTTTAAATCTGGAATTAACTACAATCCAAAATGGAGGACATGGGTTTTTGATCTGGATCTTGAGAAAATAGTGGCAATGAAAAATTTAGGCTTAGGCATGGTGGTACACACCTCTAATCCCTGAATTTAGGAGAAAGCCATACAGATCTCTGAGTTCAAGATCTGCCTACAAACCACATTCCATGACAGCCAAGCTTAGGCAGTAAAGAAGTTTGAAAACAGAAAGCTAGTGATTATATAATAGAACAAGGGGGAGGTGGCATGTTCCATCCTCAGCAAGTAGCAGAACTTGGCAGCCTCAGAATGTGACTCTCTGACTTTAGAGTCAACAGTAGAAGTGATTACTGGGAAAATTGATGCTAGTTAGCTGGACCTAAGAAATTAGTGGTGATTAAGAAGAGACCAGCATCACTGAGGTGAAATCTTCTGGGAAGTGTTTTCTGAGAGCACAAAGAAACTTGGTTCCAAAAGCAACCATGGTTGTACCTCATGCTTTTAGCCAGATTTGGTGATGTGAAAGAGTCACCCAGGTGGTTCTGATTTTGAAGGCCTTATGAGAGACTATTGGTGAAGCTTAGTTTCAGTGGAAGAACACTTGTCCCCCCACCTCACATATTAGAGATACTAGTATCATTGGATGACCAAAAAGAACAGCAGCAGCAGTGGAGTATAGTATACCAGAACCTAGAGTGCTACAGAGGACAGAGTTGGAGAGGTGACCTAAGTTCTTTGGAGGATCCCAGAGGATCATGTGTAGATCCCAGACATTGGGACAAAAATCTGTGAAGTTGAAGTTGCCTTGGAGACCCCACAAGAGACTTAATGCCTAAATAGTCGTTATAAAAGCAACACTCTTTAAGGCAACACACAACTTCCCCTGTTGGAGAAGTAATAGGTCTAAGCCTTGTACCCACAAATTTTCAATAGAAGAAATTATACCAATGAAATCCTTGAATTTGTATCAGCTTAGTAACAATTATACAGATTTCTACCAATAGATTATGGCTGTGTAATCAATTTTAGCTCTTCTTTCCTGTTCCAATAAAACAATTACTTTTCCCTAGAAAGACAGCCTAATAGTAACCACCTCAGTCCCAAAGTTAAGGGAATTGGGGCACCGATTCTTCATTAACTTCTTCAAGCTGAGCATGGGCATTGAGATATTAGAAGAGGGACTCTTCGAGTCTCTTGCCCCTGCAGCCCCACTCTCTCTCTTGACCAGAGCACTTAGCCCCAAAGTGTGGGGCAGTGGAGTCCCCAACAAAAGCCCAGTATCAGCAAGAGACCTTGCAAAAATATTGACTTTATTGTCTTCATGTCTTGATAGTCTGAATTTAAAGTTAATGGACTACTATGATAATAAAAATTTCAAGCAAAGATAGTATTTAGAATGTAGTATAGTTATTATGGCTTATCTCTGTTTATGTAGGACTACAGAAAAACCACAATGGGTTGAGTAGAAATGCATAAAAACATGAAACTTATTAAAGGGAAGGGCCTGAGAAAGTTTAAGGTTGTATCCAAGGTGTATGCAAGCAAAGATTGTAACAAACAAACCTACATTTATGGTCATCCCAGAAAACATACATGTCAGGAGGTTGTGTTTAAGAATATATATGTATATACACATATACCACAGGATAACAGTTTAAAAATGGGCTGTGCATTTGAAAATGACAAAAGAAGAACCTCGAAGGATAGAAATATTTTTAAAAAATTTTTAAAAAGTCTCCAACTTATAAAATGACAGTTCATTTGAAAGAAGACTGTGTGAACCAGGAATGCTCCAGAAAGACTTCTGAAAAGCAACTACCTAGGAAAATGATTCCCCAAGAGTCACAGAATTGAATGCCATTCTAGATCAACATATCCAGGCTCCATCATGAACACTGTTTCCTGTATGTTATTGGTTTTTGCTTTTCATGTATCTAAAAACTGGAAAAGGGGGTTGGCTGCTGTAAAGCACTGTCATGTGAATAGGATATAGGCATTTGTGGGGGTTGAATTAGAATGGCCTATATAGACTCATACATTTGAATGTTTGGTTTCTAGTTGAACTGTTTATGCGGGATTAAGAGGTGCAGCATTGATGAAGGAGGTATTTCACTAGGGATGGTATTTGAGGTTTAAAAACCTGCACCAAGCCAACTCTATTTCTGCCAGGTCCTGTAGATCAGATGTAAGCTTTCAGCTACTGCTCCAGCATTATGCCTATCTGCTTGACGTCATGCTCTCTACAAGATAGTTATGGACTCACCCTCTGAAACTGAAAGCAGGTTCCCAATTAACTGCTGTTTCTATAAATTATGCTGGTAATAGTGTCTCTTCACAGCAATAAAATAGTAACTAAGACACCAATGCATTCATGAACACACAGCAGCTATGCATAACCACAGAAAGCTGCTACATAGATGAAAATACTCCAAGTGGTTTGATTTGATTAAAAATATACAAATATGCATGAAAGAGTCATTGCCCTAAACATAGTATAAATCCTGGATCTTAACTTCCATACTACTCAAGGGTATCATAATTACTAAATATCTTAGCTCTTACAAAAGTTTGTTATACATTAGTGTGTTGAGCTAGCATATATTTTCAATGGTATAGTTTAGTATATCTTCATATGTTAATACTTTATGATTATGGCTTGTTTTTTTACCCTGTTTTCCTTTAGAAGGGAACTATCTATATATCTTTCATATTCCCTTCTAAGTGTTGGATATTTTATCACATTTTTTGAGATGGCAAGATGTCTCACTTGATCAAGGAGGCTGCTATAAAGAAAGTGATTTCTTCCCAGATACTCATGAAAAGGAAGAACCAAGTTGAACATATTGTCCCCTGCTATCTAATCACATGTGGCTTGTGCCCCAACACCCTTCAAAATAAATAAAAATCATATTTTATATTAAACTTTTAGGTGTGACAGAATAGTTTCTTTCACAGTAATTGTTTTCATGTTGTAAGTCTATATTTTAATGTCCAACAACATAGACATATTTTCTAGATTCTTGATCATGTTTTACTGTGTGTTGATAAGATTTGCATTACAATGCTTTATTTTAACAACTTTGTAAGTTTTCTCTGTGTGTCTGTGTGTGTGTGTGTGTGTGTGTGTGTGTATGCATGTGTATATGTGTGTCTGTGTGTAGTTATTGGGTAGGTAATTCTAGAATAAAGATTATAACATTAGAAATGACTTATATGTAAAAAAACAGCAAACTAAATTTTACTTTTCATGGTTTCTTTGTTTATTTAACCCATTCAGTCAGTCTCGGTATCTGATTTTCCAGAATGATACCCCATTGCTTTACGACGGACTCGGATCCTTTCTGTTTCATTTTCAGGATCCTCACTTTCAGCTCTTCCTCGAGTTTTGCGAAGTTTAATGCCTTTTCTTATTGCTTCCATCAGTGCTTTTCTTGCTTTGGTCATTATTGGCAATATTGAAGAGTTTTGCATGATAGTAGCACATGCCGACCCTATTGTATAGTGCCTTATTCCTAGAGCTCCATGGCTTGAAATAGATCTCGTAGAAGACAATGGTGAGTGTAGACTGGAAACTCTTGTTGAGGTGAAACTCGATAGTTTTGCTTGTGGTGGATGTAAATGTTCTTTTGAATGTGTCGTGGGTAATCTTGCCTGTGCCTCAATAAGTTTTAATTGACTCACAGAACCCTTTGGTAATAGATTTAAAGATATTTGTGGTTTGGGACTCAGTGAGGCAGGTACTGAAAAAGAATGATGTAGTTCATAACATTCAAGTGATTCTGATGTTGCAGTGAACTTAACTTCAGGTGGCATTGTTAGATCTATGTTAGGATTGCTCTTCAAGCAAGCAGATGGTAATGTTGTAGTTTTGCCCAAAACAAACAAGGAAGATGTTCCTCTTGATCTTCTTGAGCTTAGAACTCTACAAGCAGATGGTCTTTTAGAACTGAGAAGTTGGATGATCCAATCAGATGGCAATGGTGGTGCTTCTGGTGCCAGTGGGTTGACAAACACGTTGGATTTATAGTGAGTCAAAGCTGGTCGTCGTCGTTGGCTAAGCACGACATCCCCCTTACCAGTCCCATAAAGGACACGGGGACGTGGATTGCTCATGTGCCCAATACTGTAGTGGAGCTTTTGTTGCTCACCAGGTAAGATGTTCACTGCAGATCTTCCTTGACACTTGTTTTTATTTGCTGGGAAAATATAGAAGGAAGACCCACCATCATATTGATCTAAGTATGAATGAAATTCCTCACCACCACAGGTTGGAATATGACCCACATGAATATGTTTTTTCAAGAGTTGACATTGTAGCACATTTTTTGAATCACCAGCATGGTTGATATTTTGGTTTAGTATGTCTTTCCTCTTACTTGTTTGTCCTTTATTAATAGATACACTATTTTTTAAAAGTTTCGAACAATATAAGCATGGGTAGAAAGAACCATTGGAAGAATTTGAGTCTTCCAAGTCATTTTCGTAATACTCAGGCACTGAAAGGAGTGGTATTGGTATTTTAGCATTGTTTCTTTCAAAGAATGTAATGGGTAATGATGTACATGAGTATACTTGCTGTGTTTCAATGGTTACTTTTGAAAAAGTCTTTTTTGATTTCCAAACTTGCATAGATAACATGTCATTTGGAATTTTGTGAATAACATTAGCTAACTGAATTATATTTTCTTGTAAAATCTTAAGTTTAAAAGAGAGGTCATAAATCTCTTTATGAAGTTTTCCAAGCATGCCTTCAGTAAACCTACCTAGATCATTTACTTGTCTCACTATTTTGCATAATGATGCCAGAATTATATATGTCAACTCATCTTTAATTTCAGTAATTGCCCCTGATTCATTTAGATATTGTTTCAAAATTTCTTCATTGAATGACATGCTAGATTTTCATTAGTAAATTGTCGAAAACCACTTCTATGTCCCTGTTTTAAACATCCACCACTCTGATCAGTCCATTCCAAGCTTTTAACTGAAATTTTAAGATTTACCAACATCTGACCATCACAAAGCGTTTCAAGATGGCACCAGCTTCTTGCATTCAGGTAGTCAGCAGTTACAGGACAAGCAAACTGTTACATCAGATTTTTTTCTTTGAACAGGCAATGAGACAACAATGTATTATTATATCATTGCCATGCTCCATCACTCCTCCCTTTGGCATGTGTCCTCTTCTCTTTTACATCTTCCCTCTGGTCTCATCCTCAATCTGCCTTCTTCAAGCTGCCTGCCTTCTACCCTCCTCCTTTACCTCTTCCCTAATTTCTTCCTCCCTCTGACTTCTTCCCTGACCCTTCTGCCCTCTTAACACTGCTTATTCCCTCCTCCTCTTTTCTGCCTTCCTCTGACCTCTGCCCCTAGTCCTGTGTCCCTAACTTCCTCTAGTCTTCTCCTAACCTTTCTGACTCCACCCTGCTCTCCTCCATTTCCACAATTCCTGGTACCTCTTCCTTCTGCCCTACCCCCTCAAGGCTTTACTGCAGTTCTAAATTTCCTCCTCCTTCAGCCCTGTTCATTTTCTCTATCTTTATACCCTGTTAACTCCTTTGTTCTTTACTCTTATCTCCTCCATTCTCCGTCTTCTCCCCCTCCTCTGCCACTGCCCTTTTCCCCTCCTACCTGTGATTCGTATTCCTATTAGCTTTCTTCCTTCTGTCCTCTGCTCTCTCTACCTTTGAACTGGTGTCTAGGGGTTCTTATTTTGTCACTGCCCTACTGTCTCCACCCACCTCATTTATGACATCACACTCTACTCCCTGTATTCCTCTCTCTACCCTCATCCATTTTCTCCTCCCTGGGCACTCCTCTTCCATTTGGTCTCTTCTCTCTTCCCTCTGCGCTACATGCACTCCACTTCTCCCTTTGGTGTCCAACTCTCTTCAGCCTATTTCCTATCCCTCTGGCCTCTTCTGACTTCTTCGTTCTAATTACCTCTCTCTCTAATAGTTTTCCTTCTACCAGCACCTTCGATTTCTTCCTCTGATTTCTTCTTCCCTTTGCCTTCCTTTGCCTACTTGCAGTCTTCTAGTTCACTTTTCTCTCTGCTCTCTTGTCCTACTCTCCTTCCTTTCCTCCCTGTAATTTCATTTGCCTTCTAGCCACTTCTTTTCCCCTTTTTCCCACAAGTCACCTGTGCCTTCTTCCCTATGCTTGTCCTCATCCATGGTTTTTCTTCTTTCTTCTCTACTCTCTTTTTTGCTCTACTCTCTTCTCCCTCTGCTGTTTTCCTTTACCTGTCTTCTCCTTACCTTGTAATGCCTTCTTCTCTGTACTTCCTAATGTTTCCTTCTACCCTCCTCCCTCAGCCCTCCTTACACTGCTGACTGCTTCCCTCTGTCCCTTGACTGCCTCTAACTCCTACTCCTTCAATTCTGCTTCTCTGTCCACCCTCTTGTCTCTGCATACTGCACCCCTCTTTTTTTCTCCCTCTGATATTCTTTCCTCTTTCCTCTCTCTGAGTCCCTCTGCCTCTTCTATCTCTACCCTCAGCCCTCCTCTGTTCTCTCCTCATCTGACTCTACTCCCTTGACTAGGTTGCTCCCTTTCTCCTCTCTCCTACTCCATTTCCCTATACCCTCACCCCTCCTTTCCATCTTCCCTCTGACATTCTCCTTCTTCTCTCCTGATATCCTCCGTTATCACTCCCCTATCTACTTTGCCCCCCTCATCACTCTGCCCTCTCCTCACATTGCAGCCCCCTCTCTTCTGATCCACTAGCACTTCCCTGCTCTCTGATCTTGCCCTCCTCTCTCCTCTCCTCCTTCTGCTCTTGTTCCACTTTCTTCTCTCTGCCTTCTATTTCTCTCTTCTCTCTTTGCTCTATTCTTTCCTCTACCTTCTCCTTTCTTTTCTTTTCCACTCCCCTCAGTTATCTCTTCTTTCTGTGTTCTTCCCTCCACCCTCTGCCATCCTCTACCCTCTTTTCCTTGTGCTAGCTGTCTTTTATTTGCTCTCTTTTGGATTCTTTGCCCTTTTCCCTCTGCCCGTTCTCTAATACAGCCTTCTTCCCTCTGCCATTAAGCCCCCTCCCTCTAATCCTCCCTCTCTGATATACTACTCCTTCACCTCTTCCCTCAGCTCTCTGCCTTCTAATCTTCTTTATTTCTTCCTCCCTCTATTCTACATCCTGCCCTTGCCTCCCTCCTTATTTCTCTCTCTCATCCCCACACCTGGACCCCTACCACCTTCTTTTGGGTTATATAAGGGACTGGCAACATCAGCAAAGTGGAGTCCAAAGATGCATCAATACAGGAATCAGAGGAGTGCTCACATTACATTTCTTAGTATTGGCTATTGCAAAACTTCACAATGACTGTTTTAAGACTTGATCAAGAAAATATTTTTGGCCATGTCATGCCTTTAAAGCATGCATGGATTAAACTCCTATTGCCACTCTTTCAAGTGTACTTGTATAAACTTCCAATATTCAGAGGTTGGTATGACATTATTTGAGTAACAAAGCAAAGTCTGGAGCCACTGTTGTAGGGCAGAGATAAAACTGTGTAGATAATCTTGGGGAAAATACATTAAAGCCCATTACTGTCTATGCCAGGTTAATGCCAATGATGCTGGAATTCAGTTGGTAAAGAATATTAAAGTATTAGGATTATCTAAAAGATAAAAAAGCACATAACTTTCATCAATCACGAAAAGAATGTTAGTTCAGCTGCATAGATAGTGGGTATTATTTATCATGCTATAATTTAGTGTCATTTTGTATGAACTGTCTTGTTTTATTTCCTATGAGGTCACCCACCTCCTCAACTTTTTCCAGCCTTTTCCTAATCCAAACACAGGGGTCCCTGGCTTTAGTCCATTGGTTGGGTGTAAGTATCTGCCTATGTCTTCTTCAGTTGCTCGTAGAGCTTCTCAGAGGACAGCCATGCTAGGTTCCTCTCTTCAAGCACAACATGGGAGCAGTCATAGTGTCAGGGTTTTGTACCTGTGCATGGGATCAATCCCAAGTTTGGCTGGTCACCAGATGTCCTTTCCTTCAGTCTCTGCTCCAAGTTTGTTCCTGAACTTCCTTTAGACAGGAATAAGTCTGGATCAATAATTTTGAAGATGGGTGGATGGCCCCGTCTGTCCACTGGGGGATCTGTCTGTCTACTTGGAAGTGATCACTTCAGGTTCCATCTCCACTATTGGGTGTTTTGGATAAGGTCATTCCCATTGAGTCCTGGAAGCCTCTCACATCTCAGGTCTCCTGGAATTCCTAGAGGTTCCCACCCACCCTCACCCCCTTTGTTTTTCTTCATAACATATATATATATATATATATATATATATATATATATATATATTCCAGTTGGTGCCATAGAGCAATATAATAAACTTACCAACTTGTCAAGATTTAAAAATTAAATCAAACTATACTTGTGACAGAATGAAGCTAAAATCACCTGTTCACACACTGTTAAAGTACGAGATTTTTATCTGCTCTAGATCTTAGGTAGACTTTATTGCCTCTTGTATTTCAAGATGTTCTGTCACATAGTTTTCCCCTTGATTTCACATGACTCTAAACGGTACACGATGCAATATTCTAGAGAGAGCTAGCCAAGATAACAAAACTTCTCAATGTCCTTGAAGAGCAAACAAGATAAATGGGAGTGAAAATACACAAAGAGACCCAAATTGTTATATGTTAACCCTGAAAGTGCAGTTTAGGATAAAATGGGTATGTGATCATCTAAAATGATAGATAGTAAATGTTTAATTTTCCAGTAAGATCATGGAACAAAGTGAGACTTCAGTGGTATGGACTGCATTGGAAACTCAACCTTTTGTCCAAAGACAGCTTGGCCAAGCTCTGTACACTAGTCCTACCCACACTGCTGCTTTTGCAATTGTCAGTTAGGGTTTTACATAGAACACCACCCACATGCCCCTTTCAGAGGCAGAATATCCCTAAAACTCATACTTTCCCAAATAAGATCAATGTTAATACCACCATTACCATGAGGAATCATGGGATTTCCTTTTTCTCTGCATTAGACATCAGGTTTGGGAGTGTTGTCTTTGATCTTGATTTCATTACTCTCCTTGCTTTCTTTGTTTTTTCCATGGAGTCCAAGCCTTTAGGTGTCACATGAAACCTCTCACTACAGAGTGGACCATACTTTCCTTTGGCTAAGTTTAAGGGATATAAACTCATAGGAGTAGTGCTCCTATTTGGCCTCTCACTTATATAATTTTCCTCCAAAGGTCAGTGACTAGCACAAAGGATTCAAATCACAAATCCCTTTCCAAACCTAGCTTCTTCTTTAAGTGAGCAATTCCCCTCTAGAGCACAGCTAAGTTTTGTTGCATGTCTCCCTTCACAGAGCAGCCCATGGTAGTCTATGACATAGCTTTTCTGTAGTCCCACCATGTACAGACTGATTTAAAAGATTACAGATTGTTTTATTGTCCATTGAACATTTTTGAAGCATCTCCATGTTTGCATGGAAGACAACATTCATTTGTGAGTTGTGCCACTCCATGCTATGTAGAAGAGGGCAGCCACCTGGGATTTCCTCCATGGACCCTACCTCTGACTCATTCTTTTTCTTTTCTTATTTGTGAGCCCCATAGCACCAGAATCATCACCAGCTGCTTTGGTTAGCTTGATATGTAATTTTTGAGGAGATATAAAATTAATATATGTCCCTAAACTGAAATGGCCTCAACATTGTGCCAGAAAAACTTCTTATACAATTTCACTTAATGAATTCTACTAGTTAATTGGTGGTTAATGACACTGGATGACAATAGACAGTTACAATTTATCAAAGTTGTCAAATACCACATTCCAAGCATTTTTAAATTCTACTTCAAAATTTTCATTTAAAAGTATTTAGTAATTCTTTCAAGTTTCTATTTTACATGATGTTAAGAGCATAACAAAATTATTTCAATCTGCAGTTCACAGCACTACCTAGTGTTAAAGTAGCAGACAAAATTCAGGCTGAGATAGCATAAAGCACCAAGAAAACCCGACCTTGGGAATGTGTCTTATTTATGTGCACCCTGTTCTTTCCCTTATCAGGGATTCTGCTGGTCTCAGCAAACACTGACCTTCCATGGGAAGAATGGCTTCTTTAGTTAAAATTTTGCATCTAGAACAGCTAAATGGTTATTTGCTGTATAAAGAAAGCGCTGTAACTAGGAGGTCTAATACCATTACAACCTGAAAATATTCATTTTATAACAGTATATATGAATAAAAAATAAGGTTTATTTTAAAAATAGGATGGTGTCGTGGAAACTAGTTAGAAGGTGCAGGCCATCCCAGCAGGAAATGATGATAATGACTGGATGCAGACAATAACAGTAAAGGTAGTAAGAAGCAAGTTTATCAAAAATACATTTTGAAGAGGAACAGTAAGCTGAGTACAAGGAATACAAAACCACAAGATAAGTCCTAGGCACATTCAGGAGTTCCGGACAATGTATATAGGTGTTATACAAAGGCATAGGAGTCAGTGAGAAAATGGAGAAAGCCAGTGAAATTAATAAAAGTAATATATTTCAAGTTAGAAGGGTACACATGAACTAAACATTTAAAATAAGTGAAAATATACTACAAAACTATGAAAACAAAAATAAGATCATTAATAAAAATGACATGACTGGCCAAATGTAGGCTGAACAAAGATGGCACCAATGAAACTTGATGGAGAAAAGTCTATTAGCCTCAATGATACATAAAGAACTATAGATAACTAAGTAAAACTGGGAACAGGAGAGTTGGTCCTCCCCAGGAAAGAGAGCATCAATTAATCATTAGGCATTGTCCAGTGCCTAATATTTAGCATACTCTGTATATGTATTGGAGGTCTCATATTAGCTGGTGTATGCTTCCTGGGAGCTGGTCCAGTGTCTGAGAGATCTCAGGGATCCATAAATGTATTGGGGTCTCATATCAGCTGGTGTATGCTGCCTGGGAGCTGGTCCAGTGTCTGAGAGATCTCAGGGATCCAGATTACTTGAGACTACTGGTCCTCCCATGGGCTTGCCCTCCTCCTCAAGTTCTTCCAGCCTTTCCTCCAATTCAACCACAGGGATCAGCAGCTTCTGTCCATTGGCTGGGTGCAAATATCTGCATCTGACTCTTTCAGCTGGTTGTTGGTTCTTCCAGAGGGCAGTCATAATAGGCTCTTTTGTGAGCTCTCCATAGCCTCAGTAATAGTGTCAGGCTTTGGGGCCTGCCCTTGAGCTGGATCCCACTTAGGACCTGTCCCTAGATCTACTTTTCATCCATTTCCATCTCTGCATTTCTTTCAGACAGGAACAATTTTGGATCAGAGTTCTGACTGTGGGTTGGCAACCCCCTCTGTCACTTAATGCAATGTCTTTCTGCTGTAGGTGGACTCTATAAGTTCCCCCTCCCCATTGTCAGGCATTTCATAAAAAGTCCCTCCCTTTGAGTCTGGAGAGTTTCTCACCACACACGTCTCCAGTACATTTTAGAGGGTCCCCCCATCTCCTACCTTCTGAGGTTGACTGTTTTCATTCTTTCTGCTGGCCCAAAGTGCTTCATTTCTTTTCTCTCACCCAATACCAGGTCAGGCTCCCCTCTCCCCCGACCCACCCTGTCTGCTTTCCCTTCTAGGCCACTCCCTCCATCCCCCCCTTGTGTTTGCTTTCTTCCCCCTCCCAAGTGGGACAGAGGCATCCACTTAGGTCCTTTATCTTGTTGACCATTTTGATTTCTGTGGACTGTATCATGGGTAAGTCTGTACATTTTTTTAAATTTTTTTTTTGCTAATATCCACTTATTAGTGAGTACATGCCATGCATGTCTTTCGGAGTCTGAGTTACATGACTCAGGATGATATTGTCTAGTTCCATTCATTTGCCTTCAAAACTTAGGATGCCCTCATTCTTAATAGCTGAGTAGTATTCCATTGTGTAAATCCACATTACCTGGGTCCATCTTCCGTCATGGGACATCTGGGTTGTTTTCAGCTTTTGGCTATCACAAACAAGGCCATTATGAATATAGTGGAACATGTGCCCCTGTGGCATGGTGGAACATTTTTTGGGTATATTCCCAAGAATGGTAGTGCTGAGTATTCAGGTATATCTATTTCCAATTTTCTGTAGAAAAGTAAAAAATTTCTCCAGACTGATTTCTAGAGTGGTTGTACCAGTTTGCACTCCCACCAGCCATGGAGGAGTGTTTTTCTTTTTCCACATCCTTACCAGCATCTGCTGTCACCTGAGATTTTTTTATCTTAGCCATTCTGGTAGGTTTAAGGTGGAATCTCAGGGTCATTATGATTTGCATTTCTCTGATCACTAAGGACTTTGAACATTTTTTTAGGTGCTTCTCAGGCATTCGAGATTCCTCTGCTGTGAATTCTCAGTTTAGTTCTATACCCCATTTTTTGATTGGGTTGTTTGTTTGGTTGGTTTTTTTTTGGTGGTTAGCTTCTTGAGTTCTTTATATATTTTGGATATTAGCCCTCTGTCGGATGTGAGGTTTGTGAAGATTTTTTTTCCAATCTGTAGGTTGCCAATTTGTCTTATTGACTATGTCCTTTGTGTTACAGAAGCTTTCCAGTTTCATGAGGTCGCATTTATCAATTCTTGATCTTAGAACATGAGTCACTGGAGTTCTATTTAAGACATTTACCCCTGTACCAATGAGTTCAAGGCTTTTTTCCAGTTTCTCTTCTACTAGATTCAGTGTATCTGGTTTTATGTTGAGGTTCTCGATCCACCTGGACTTGAGCTTTGTGCAAGGTCACAAATAGGAGTCTATTTCATTTTTCTACATACAGACATCCAGTTACATGAGCACCATCTATTGAAGATCCTTTCTTTTTTCCATTGTATATTTTTGGCTTCTTTGTCAAAGATCAAGTGTCTATAAGTGTGTCATTTTATTTCTGGGTCTTCAATTCTATTCCACTTATCAATGTGTCTGTCTCTGTATCAATACCAGGCAATTTTTAATCACTATTGCTCTGTAGTAAAGCTTGAGTTCAGGGATGGTGATTTCCCCAACCATTCTTTTATTGTTAAGTATTGTTTTCACTATTCTGGATTTTTGCATTTCCAGATGAATTTGAGAATTACTCTTTCCATGTCTTTGAAGAATTGTGTTGGGATTTTGATGGGGATTGCATTAAGGTGGTTACTGCAGAGACTAAAACCTGGCCAGAGGTTTTAGAATAAATGACTTTTAAATGTTTAGCCCTACATCTATTATCACCATTTTAAGGATCAGTAAACATTTTAAGAGAGGTGAAGAATATATGGTAGGGTAAAGTGTTGTGGAATTCTCTCTTCCAGGAATGGCAACTCATGGACTTATGTTGCAGCCCGTACTGCCCGTTCCGGTCCGAGGGTCAGGGTCTAGCGAGAGAGAGTGGGGATAAAGGGGAAGAGACGCGAAGAATGGAGACAAGACAGAGATTCTGATCAAGTCTCGTTTATTGAAGGGAATTCTGAGCTATTTATAGGCTTTTGCCACGTGCCTTGTAGGCGCGTGGATACCACGTGCCTTGCAGGTGTTGATATGACGTAAGCCTTACAGGCGTCTATAGCGTGGACAGCACGTGCACCGCAATGCCTTGCAGGCATGGATAGCACATGCGCCTTATAAGCATGTATGGTGTAGATAGCACGTGGACAGCACGTGAACTGCATGTCTTGTAGGCGTGACTACCACGTGCACCTTGCAGCTGGGGCCAGTAAACAGCAACACAAAATATGTGGGATATCAGAGTGTGCTTCAGCTGTTGTAGGCTATTGAAAACCAAATCTTTCGTCAGGGTATATGGTTCCAGATGGCTGCAAAGTTGATCTAGCCGCTTTCTGCTAAAGTTGGCTCCCAACAGACTTATAGCAGCTTTGATTATCTGGGCAAGACCTGCATAAGATTAGGACCATTGATATTCTATAATGGAGGAAAGGTCAGTTTATAAAGTTCCCACGAGTAACTGAGAAATTATTGACAATTCATGGCAGTTAGGAGAGAAAGAGTAGTTTCATTAGCAGTGTAACCATTGATATGTTGTTTAGGTTCCTGTAAATGATTCCCCCTCACAAACCATATTCCTGTAAAAAATCCTGATTGAACTATTTGGGTAAACAAACAAAAGATCCAACAGCATGATAGTAGGAGACTATTGAGAAGCTCAAAAGATATCAGCATGAGTGGAAGAGAGAGAAGAAAATGTAATGAATGGGTGACAAATATCTGCAATGTACAGCCATGTATAAAAAGATAATGAAATATATATATATATATACATATATATATATATAATTTATGTGATTGTACAATGAAACAATTGTAGTAAAATGCTGTAGAACCAATATTGAAAAGATTAAATATCATGTTATAGTTTATTACATAGCTAAGAAAATATAAAAACATGTAAACAGAAAAGAAAAATTGGTTGTGTTTGAGGCCTCAAAGATAAAAGAGAACATATGAATTATCTTCTTTCAGCTGTCTTACAATTTAGTAGATGAAATAAAAACAAGTACACAAATACTTACTCTAATTTCAGATGGTAAAACTTTCAATAAGTGGGTGGCTATGAAACAGGACTGGTGACCAATGGAGGGGAAAATGAGTAACTCAGGAAAGAAGGCTTTATTTTGTCTTGTAGTTCCACAGTATGCAGTGGAGTAAGGTAGCAGAGACAAGAAAGTGGACATGTGACTTGAAAGTAGAATGGAGGCCACTAAGTAAATAAAGAAAAACAAGAAAAAATTAATCAGTCTTATGGACAAGCAGCTACCAAGAATGACATCTCTGAAAAGGTAAATATATATTTTTTTCCTAATTTGTTTTAACAGATAAAACATAAACATAGTTATCAAGATGTGACACACTACCTCACCGAAAAGGAGCACGTCACACTCAAGATTCTTCTGACAGCATCTTTTATTGTTATAGCTCTTTTAGTTATCAGGATGAAAGATGGAGAACAAAGGACCCCAAAACCCAGAATGTTCTGACTATATACTTTCAAAGAGACACGATCTGTCCTCATTGGTTACAGACTGAGGTCTCATTTACATATCCACTGATAGTACTTTCAGCGGGAGATTTTGCGCCTTGCGCATGCGCACAGCTGTAGACACCAAGGCCAAGAAGAAGCAGGAACAGGAAGCCAGCGCCATCTTGTAATGACGAGCATATAGCTACTTCAGCAAACGTGACATGGCTCCTAACATCAAGAACTATGTGGTGCCTGAATACACATAAAATTATGTAATGTTCGAATCATGACCAATGTGTCTGTAATACTAATTTGTAGTAAAACACATTAAATAAGAATCCTAGTGAAAAAAATCGGAGGAGGAAGTAAAGTAGATTTGATCAAACTATATGGATGCATAAAATGCTAAATATGTGGATATTTTATACACTTATACTTGTATACAAACTTGTGAAATAAACTATGGATGATAGACTTCATTTAAAAAACGTGATTTTGAAGTTTCATAGGTTTGTGTAGAGAATAATACATGCATAATAAAATAGTACATAAAAAGAAATTATGGGATTGGAAAGGTAATTCAGTAATTAAGAACCCCATCTTTACCTTCCAGTCTGGGCCCAAGCACTTAGCAGATTCCAGGCAACAGCTCTGCCCCTAATCTCACAGAACCCAGAAAAAGTGGGATTCCCAGGAGCTCTAACTCGGGCAGTATCTTACATAAGGAGACATCAATGACCATTCCAAACAGCGAGTAACTGGGACTTAGTAGATCCCAGGAAGTCACTCCTGGCCCAGAGCACTGGTTTCTTCCTGTCTGCACCTGAGTGCTGAGCAGATCTTGGGCCCCAGCTCTTACCCCAGTAGTAACACCAAATCCACGCAGTTCTGATACAACCAAGATAATAGGAAAGACAGGCTCCACTCAGAGACAGGGCAGGTAGCACTAAGAAGATCCAGATGGTGAAAGGCAAGTGCAAGAACATAAGTATCAGCAACCCAGGGTACATGGCATCATTAGAACCTAGTTCTCCCACACTAGAAAGTTCTGAATTCCCCTTATCACTAGGAAAGCAAGATACAGATTTAAAATCACTTTTAATGATGATGATAGAGGACTTTTAAGAAGGACATAAATAACACACTCAAAGAATTTGAGAAAAAGACAGGTAAACAGGTAGAAGCCCTTAAAAAGGAAACACAAAAATCCCTTAAAGAATTACAGGAGAACACAACCAAACAAGTGAAGGAATTGAAGAAAACCATCTAGGACATAAAAATGGAAGTAGAAACAATAAAGAAATCACAAAGGGAGACTACCCTGGAGATAGAAAACATGGAAAAAAAATCAGGAGTCATAGATGCAAGCATCACCAACAGAATACCAGAGATAGAAGAGAGAATCTCAGGTGCAGAAGATACCAAAGAAAATATTGACACAACTGTCAAAGAGAACACAAAATGCAAAAAGTTCTTAACACAAAATATCCAGTAAATCTAGGACACAATGAGACCCCCAAACCTAAGGATAATAGGTATAGATGAGAGTGAAGATTCCTAACTGAAAGGACCAATAAATATCTTCAACAAAATTATAGAAGAAAACTTCCCTTATCTAAAGAACAAGATGCCCATAAACATACAAGAAACCTATAGAATGCCAAATAGACTAGACCAGAAAAGAAATGCCTCCGATCACATAATAATCAAAACACCAAGTGCACAAAACAAAGAAAGAATATTAAATGCAGTAAGGAAAAAATGCCAAGTAACAGACATATCAGACATATCAGAATTACACCAGACTTCTCACCAGATACTATAAAAGCTAAAAGATGCTGGGCAGATTTCATACAGACCCTAAGAGAACACAAATGCCAGCCCAGGCTACTATACCCAGCAAAACTCTCTATTACCATAGATGGAGAAACCAAGATATTCCACGACAAAACCAAATTTACACAATATCTTTCCACAAACCCAGGATTACAAAGGATAATAGCAGCAAAGCTCCAATACAAGGAGGGAAATTATAGCCTAGAAAGAGCAAGAAAGTAACCCTCTTCCAACATATCCAAAAGAAGATAGCCACACAAAGATAATTTCACCTCTAATAACAAAAATAACAGGAAGCAACAATCACTGTTCCTTAATATCTCTTAACATCAATGGACTCAATTCCCCAATTAAAAGACCTAGGCTAAAGGAATAGATACATAAACAGGACTCAGCATTTTGCTCCATACGAGAAACCCACCTCAATGACAAAGACAGACTCTACCTTAAAGTAAAAGGCTGGAAAACAATTTTTCAAGCAAATGGTCCTAAGAAACAAGCTGGAGTAGCCATTCTAAAATCTCCAGCCTGAGAACACAAAGTGGGGGACTCATGGCTCTACCTGTATAGGTAGTTGAGGGTAGCCTGGCCTGGCATCAGTGGAAGTGGATGGCCTTGGTGCCTGAAAGTTTGGATTCCCTAGTGTTGGGGGTTTTTAAGAGCAGGGAGATGGGAATGGGAGAATGTTGTGAGCACACCCTCATAATAATTGGATGAGGGGGGATGGGGTAAGTAGTTAGGCATCAGTGAAAGTGGAGGGCCATGGTGCCTGAAAGTTTAGATTCCTTAGTGTTGGGGAATTTGAGAGCAGGGAGGAGGAAATGGAAGAATGCTGGGAACACACCCTCATAGAAACTCCCAGAATTATATGGATTAGACATGACATAGGCAGGCTGCCAGAAGACTAGATTCCAGAATTCAAACAAAAAAATATCTTGATACTAAAATCTGTTTTGAGAATTGTGTATTGCAGAATACACAGCCTTGGTGTATCTACTCATTAAGCAAGCAGATCAGACCTGCTTGAACTTCTGATGTCCTGGAATTCCAGCTGGATGCAGTGAAGACACAGCATCAGAGGCTTATCAATTTTCTCTTCCCCCTGCTGCTCTTCTAATATCTCAACACCCAAAATCAGCTAGAAGAAGTTAGTGAAGAGTTGGTGCCCCTATTCCCTGGGTTTGGGGACTGAGGTGGTTAATACTGGGCTGTCTTTCTAGGGAAAAGTAGTGGTTTTGTTGGAACAGGGAAGATTAGATAGGATTTATTGCATAGTCATAAGCTATTGGTAGAAATATGTATAATTGTTATTAAGATGAAGTTATAATTTCTTAAGTGGTACAAAATTTACGTTGATTTCAAATTTAAGTTTTTCATTGGTACAAGCTCCTTATTGATTTAAAAGTGAGATTAATATTGTTACTCTCATAGGCATTGTGTCTATATAACACATTTAGGAATAGAAGGCTTAGACTCAGTCCTTTAACTTTTCTGACTGATTTGAGCTGGTTAGCCTGTGAGCTAAGGGCCTATAGCAAATGCATGGCTTTGAGTTTATTGTTAGGATGTTTTATATATTTCATTTAGAAATGGCTGATAGGAGTTAACAGACAACAATCCAGATTGCCTTATATAGGTAGTTGGTTTTCAAAACATCAGAAGTCCACATAATTGATATTACAAACATTTCTGTATTAATGTTCATTTTGATTAAAGATCTGTCTGCTCCTGACACCTTCCTGTCTTGGATTATAAGAAGAAATTGAGCATCTTTGGAGTTACTCCAGTTGTGGTGAGACAGCCACTAGGCAAGAATTGCCTCTTTTCATCTACAGACAAATTACTGTCCAGAAAAGGACACACTTGCAGAATAGTTGACTGATTATATCTGCCAAGACAGAGTAATCAGTCCTTAATAATTCTGCATCACTAGGTCTGTCAGATGATCCTGGGCCAGAAGGCTGAACATCAGATGCTCCAACGTATTGTAGTATAGAGACTGTCCAGGTGTTCTGCGGTCTTTATAAATGGGCTGTTTTAGAAGCTATGCTTTGTGCTTCTCATAATTTCAGTTAACTCAATCATTCTGGATTTCTGATGAGTTTGAAGACTTATAGTCTCATAGCCAATCCCAGCTATTTACTTTGAGAGAAAAGATTTGAGAGGATGTTTTTCTTTTTCTTTTTTTTTTATTATTAGATATTTTATTTACACTTCAGATGGCATCCCTTTCCCCATTCCCCCCCACCCCCCTTAGGAAACCCCTATCCCATGCCCCCTTTTCCTTTTTGCATTTATACATTTTTTTAAAATAATGTTAATCATAGGCTTTATAAGTTTGGAATTGTTCAATCAGAGGTGTAACCCACTGACCAACCTAGATATAACAACTATCTTTGACTGGTAGAGATACATGAACATCTGCCTCCCTGTCTCCCCCCTCTTTCTCTCTTTCATCACCTAGCTTCTCCTCTCTTTTTTCTTTTCCTGAGAGGATGTTTTTCAACTGACACTCATTCTAAGAATTCTAAGCCAAGAAAAAAAACAGGTTCAGAACTAAATCTTTTAGTTAGGAGAAATGACAGAGTTTCTGGTTAATCAACAAAATTATGGACTGGGTATTAGGTCTATCTTGTACCTCACTGACACAAATTGGTATAGTTTTGTTTTAATTGTATTTTGAGAGAAAAGTTTTATTTTAACAGGAAAGGTGATATATAGGAGGAGCTAAGATGGGAGGAGTAAGGAGAGAAAGAACAGGAGGAATAAGGAGAGGAGAAGTAGAAAAGGAGCTAGGTGAGGAGACAGACAGAGAGAGAGAGAGAGAGAGAGAGAGAGAGAGAGAGAGAGATATGTTTATCCAATAATTGCTTATTAAAAATTGAAGATATCATGAATTTCCTTCTTTTTTAAATTAATTAATTTATTTATTTTAAACTCCAAATTTTATTCCCCTCCTGGTCTACCCTCTAACTATTCCACATACTATACCTTCTCCCCACACCACCCAGTCTCCAGGAAGATGTCCCCACCACCCACCCCACCAGACCTCTAAACTCCCTGGGGCTTCCAGTCTCTTGAGGGTTAGGTGCATCTTTTCTCACTAAACCCAGACCTGGCAGTCTTCTGCTGCACATGTCTTGGAGGCCTCATATCAGCTGGTATATGCTGCCTGGTTGATGGTCTGATTAGTGAGAAATCTTCGGGATCCATGTCCATTGAGACTGCTGGTGCTCCTACAGGGGCTTCCTCCTCCTCAGCTTCCAGCTTTTCCCTAATTCAACTAGAGGGATCAGCAGCTTCTGTCCATTGGTTGGGTGCAAATATCTGCATCTGAATCTTTCAGCTGCTTGCTGGGTCTTTTGGAGGGCAGTCATGATAGTTATCCATAGGCCCTGAGGCCTCCCCTTGAGGTGGATAGCACTTTGGGCCTGTCTCTGAACCCTCTTTTTTCCTCAGGCTCCTCTCCATTTTAATCCCTGCAGTTCTTTCAGACAGGAAAAATTCTGGGTCAGAGGTTTTGACTGTGGAATGGCAAGCCCCTACCTCACTTGATGCCCTGTCTTCCTGCTTGTGGTGGGCAATCCCACCAGCAATGGAGGAGTGTTACCCTTTCTCCACATCCTCACCAACATGTGCTAGTGCCTGAGGTTGTGATCTTAGCCATTCTGATTAGTGTAAGGTGGAGTCTCAGGGTCATTATGATTTGCATTTCTAGGATCACTAAGGACTTTGAAAATTTCTTCAGGTTCTTCTCGGCCATTTAAGACTCCTCTGTTGTGAATTCTGTTTAGTTCTATACCCCATTTTTGATTGGGTTGTTTGGTGTTTTGGTGGTCAGCCTCTTGAGTTCTTTATATATTTTGGATATTTTGGATATTTGGATACTTGGATGTGTGGTTAGTGAAGATATTTTTTCCCAATCTGTAGGTTGCCGATTTGTCTTTTGAACTACACCCTTTGCTTTTCAGAAGCTTTCCAGTTTCATGAGGTCCCATTTATCAATTCTTGATCTTAGAGCATGAGCCATTGGAGTTCTGGTTAGGAAATCTCCCCTTTGCCAGTGAGTTCAAGGCTCTTTCCCAATTTATCTTCCATTAAATTCAGTGTACCTGGTTTTATGTTGAGGTTCTTGATCCACCTGGACTTGAGCTTTGAGCAAAGTGAAAAATATAGGTCTATTTTCATTTTACTACATCAACACCCAGTTAACCCAACACCTTTTGTTGAAGATGCTTTCTTTATTCCATTGCATATGTTTGGCTTTTTTTTTTTTTTTTTTTTTTTTTTTTTTTTTTTTTTGTCAAAAATCAACTGCCCGTGAGTATATGGTTTTGTTTCTGGGACTTCAATTCTATTCCATTGATTAATGTGTCTGTCTCTGTATCAATACCAGGCAGTTTTTAATCACTACTGCTCTGTAGTAAAGCTAGAGTTCAGGGATGGTGATTCCCCTAGCTGTTCTTTTATTGTTAAGTATTGTTTTCACTGTTCTGTGTTTTTACCTTTCCAGATAAATTTGAGAATTACTCTTTTCATGTTTTGAAGAATTGTGTTGGGATTTTGATGAAGATTGCATTGAATCTTTACATTGACTTTGGTAGGATGGCCATTTTTATTATGTTAACTCTGCCAATCCACGAGCATGGGAGATATCTCCATTTTCTGAGATCTTTGATTTCTTTCTTGAGAGATTTGAAATTATTGTCTTACAGACCTTTTAATTGTTTGGTTAGAGTTAACCGAAGATATTTTACATTATTTGTGACTATTGTGAAGGGAGTTATTTCCCTAATTTATTTCTCAGCCTATTTATCATTTGTATAAAGGAAGGCTACTGATTTACATGAGTTAATTTTATATCAGTCCACTCTGCTGAAGTTGTTTACTAGATAGAGAAGTTCTCTGGTTGAGTTTTTTTTCTGTTACTTATGTATACTATCATATCATCTGCAAATAGTGATACATTTATTTCTTCTATGCCAATTTGTATCCCCTTGGTGTGTTTTTGTTGGCTTATTGTTATAGCTAGCAATTCAAGTACTATATTGAATAGATAATGGGGAGAGTGACCATCCTTGTCTTGTCCCTGATTTTAGTGTGATTCCTTCAAGTATCTTTCCATTTAATTTGATATTGGCTGTTGCTTTGCTGTATATTGCTTTTATTATGTTTAAGTATGGGCCTTGAATTCCTGATCTCTCCAATACTTTTAACATGAAGGGATGCTGTATTTTGTCAAATGTTTTTTCAGCATCTAAGGAGATGAACATGTGATTTTTTTTTCTTTGAGTTTGTTTATATAGTGGATTACATTAACGGATTTTCATATATTGAACCAACCTTGCATTCCTGGGATGCAGAATATTTGATTGTAGTGAATGATGGTTTTGATGTGCTCTTGGATTCGGTTTGCAATAATTTTATTGAGTATTTTTGCATCTATATTCATAAGCAAAATTGGTCTGAAGTTCTCATTTTTGGTTGAGTCCTCATGTTGTTTAGGTATCAGAGTTGGCTTCATAGAATGAATTAAGTAGTGTTCCTTCTGTTTTTATTTTATGGAATAGTTTGAGGAATACTGGTATCAGGTCTTCTTTGAAGTTATGGTGTAACTCTGCACTAAATCTATCTGGCTCTGTGGTTTTATTTTTTTAATTTGGATGGTAGGTTTTTAATGAATTCTACTATTTCCTGATGGGATATGGACCTGTTTAGATACTTTACCTGCTCTTGATTTAACTTTGGTATGTGTTATTCTTCTAGAAAATTATTCATTACATCTAGATTTTCCAGGTTTATAGTAGGATCTGATGATTTTTTGAATTCCCTGTTTCTGTTTTTATGTCTCCCTTTTCATTTCTAATTTTGTTAATTCGGATACTGCCTCTGGGCCCTTTAGTTAGTTTGGCTAGAGGTTTATCTATCTTGTAGATTCTCTCACAGAATCAGCTTTTAGTTTTGTTGATTCTTTGTATTGTTCTCTTTGTTTCTATTTGTTTGATTTCTCGCCTGGGTTTGACTATTTCCTGGTGTCGACTCCTCTTAGGTGTTTCCTTCCTTTTGTTCTAGGGCTCTCAGGTTTGTTGTTAAGTTGCTAATGTAAGATCTCTCCAGGTTCTTTACCAGGGTACTTAGTGCTATGAATTTTCCTCTTAGCACTGCTTTCATTGTGTCCTATAAGTTTGGGTATGATGTGTCAACATTTTCATTAAATTTGAGGAAGTCTTTAATTTCTTTCTTCACTTCTTCCCTGACCAAGTCATTGAGTAGACAGTTGTTCTGTTTCCATGTGTATGTGGGGTTTCTGTTGTTTATGCTGTCACTGAAGACCACTCTTAGGCCATGATGATTTGATAGGATGCATGGAATTATTTCAATCTTCTTGTATCTGTTGAGGACCAATTATATGATCAAATTTGGAGAAGGTAGCATGAAGTGCTGAGAAGAAATTATATTCTTTTTTTAGGGTGAAATGTTCTGTAGATATCTGTTAAATCCATTTGTTTTATAACATCTATTAGTTTCACTGTGTCTCTATTTAGTTTCTGTTTCAATGTCCTGTCCTTTGGTGAGAGTGGGGTGTTGAAGTCTCCTACTATTATTGTGTGGGCTTCAATGTGTGTTTTGAGCTTTAATAAAGTTTCTTTTATGACTGTGGGTGCTCTTGCCTTTGGGGCATAGATGTTCAGAATTGAGACTTTCTCTTGATGGATTTTCCCTTTGATGAATATGAAGTGTCCTTCCTCATCACGCTTGATAACTTTTGGCTGAAAGTCTATTTTATTGTATATTAGGATGGCAACTCCAACTTGTTTTCTGAGACCATTTGCATGGAAGACCTTTTTCCATCTTTTTACTCTGAGATAATGTCTCTCTTTGTTATTGAGTTGTGTTCCTGCACTCAGCAAAATGCTGGATCTTTTTTGCATATCCAGTCTGTTATCTTTTGTCTTTTTATGGGTGAGGTGAGTCCATTAATATTGAGAAATGTTAAAGACAGATTACTGTTGGTTCCTGATATGTTTGTTTTTGTAGGTGACTTTATGTGCTTGATCTCTCCTTTGTGCTTTGTTGTGAGATGCTTAATATCTTGTCTTTTCTTTAGTGTAGGTACCTTTATTGTGTTGTAATTTTCCTTCTAGGATCCTCTGTAGGGCTGGATTGGTAGACAGATACTCTTTAAATTTGGTTTTTTTCCTGGAACATTTTGTTTTCTCTATCACTTTTGATTGAGAATTTTGATGGTTATAGCAGCCTGGGCTGGCATTTGTGTTCTCTTAGTGTTTGCATGACCTTTGACTAGGATCTTCTGGCTTTCATTGTCTCTATTGAGATGTCTTTTGTAATTCTGGTAGGTCTACCATTGTATGTTACTTGGTCCTTTTCTATTTCAACTTTTGGTATTCTTTCTTTGTTTCGTGGGTTTCTGGTCCCATTTATTTGGTGTTCTATAGGCTTCTTGTACCTTTTATTGACACCTCTTTCTTTAGGTTGGGTAAGTATTTTTCCATGATTTTGTTCAAGAAATTTTCAAGTTCTTTGAGCTGGAATCTTTGTTCTTTTCTGTTAGCATTATTCTTAGATTTGGTCTTTTCATTGTTTCTGAATTTTCTGAATGCTTTGACAGTTGTGACAATCTCTTCTATGATATCTTTTACATCTGAGATTCTCTTTTTTATCTCTTTCATTCTGTTGGTGATACTTACATCTGTAATTCTTAGCCTCTTTCCTAGGTTTTCTGTTTCCAGGTTTGCCTCCACCTGTGTTTTCTTTATTGTTTCTCCTTCTACATTTAGGTTTTGGACTGCTTTATTCACCTGTTTGATTGTGTTTTCCTGTATTCTTTTCAGTGAGTTATATTTATAACCTCCTTAAAGGACTCTATTATCTTCATGAGATAGGATTTTAGGTAGCTTCCTGATTTTCAGGTGTTTTGGTATATTCAGTGCTTGCTGTGGTGGGAGAACTGTATTTTGATGATGGTCATATATATTGGCTTCTGTTGGTTATGGACTTGCACCTGCTTCTCACCAGCTGGTTGTTCCTGGTATTTGCTGGTCTGGGCGACTCTGGAGTCTGCCTCTTTTATCCTTGGTTTGCTTCAGCTTTCCTGGTAGGCCTGCAGCCCTGGCTGTATCAGACTTCCTGTGGAGCCTTCCAACTGGGGGCTCTTCAGAAAGGCAAAGGAGCTGTTGTTCTATTGCCCTGGCTGCAGTAAATCTCTTGGGAGGCCTTTGGACTTTTGGGTCTTCAGAGGAGCAGTCAGGCTATTGTTCTATGTAAAGATGTTCTCCAGGGGAGGATCTACAGATTGTGCTTTCAGTTTCCTCTGTATAAAGAAGAACTCTTGGGATGCTTTCAAGCTGTGGTGTCTTCAAGGGAGCAGGCAAGTTAGAAATCAGTTGCTTAGTTGCCTTGTGTGTAACAATTCTCCTGGGATGCTAGTTGACCCTGAGTGCAGTAGATTTTCTGTGCTGGCTAAAGGCATGGTATCTAGCAGACTAGCTAGGAGAAGTCTGTCCAGCAGAGAAAAATGGGTGGAAATGAAGCTATTTCCTTTATTTTTAATTAAAAAAAAAAATCTTGCAAAATGTTGTCTCACCTTATCCTTTGAGTTTATTGTAGGTCATATGGCTTCACTTTTTCTGATGAAAATAACTGGTAACCTTATTGAATATTTCTTGTATGTGATAAGTCATTTATTAATGGTTTCAAGATTGTTTCCCTTGCTTCAATGAGAGTATATTGTTCCCATATAAAGCTGTATTTCTTTGTGTAATTATTTGTGTTTACCTAGATGGACCTCTTAGATTTGAAGATCAATACCTTTCATCAAATTACAAAATTTTCATAACTTCTAAAGTAGTGTGTTTTGGTAGAATCTTTAGGTTTTCCTATACACAGGATCAAACATCTCAAAAAGACTATAATTGAATTTGCTTTATTACTAGCTATGTGTATTTTTTTCTAGACTCACTTCTCTGACTAAAGATCCTAGTACTGCATCGAATAAGATTAATTTTGTTCCTAATCTTAAAAGACATATTTTAAAGTGTTAGCTATTTGGTATGTTGTTGGCCATAGATTTGTAATATATAAGCATTATTATACTTTGGAATGGTTATACTATCACTATTGTATTTGGGTACAATTCTCCTATATCTATTTTTTATATAAATTTTATCATACAAGAATACTGAGTTTTATAAAGTGCCTTTTTATAAATCTTTTTTTTTTTTTTCAGAGCTGAGGACCTAACCCACGGCCTTGTACTTGCTAGGCAAGTGCTCTACCGCTGAGCTAAATCCCCAACCTTTTTTCTTTCTTTTCTTCTTTTTATAAATCTTATGAGATGACCTTATGGTTTTATCTTACATTAATGTTTGAGATGGCCTTTTGAACTGTGCTTTCATTTGTGGTATAGAACATTCCTGATACAGGTATATGTATTTTGAAGTGTTGCTGAATTTGAGTTGATATTATTTTATTGAGAATTTTAAAATTGATGTTCATCATGATGTTGAGAGGTTGTTTTTGTTGTTATTGTTGAACCTTCACCTGATTTTTGATAACAGGGTGATACTGGCTCCTGGGAAACAGTTTAGTTTCCATCCATTTAGTTCTTAGAATACTTTGAGATAAACTGTCATGGGCTCTTTAAATGTTCAGTAACATAAAGCTTTAAAACTACACATAGCCAATCCTGGTTATTCACTTTGAGAGAAAAGATCTGAGTGGATGTTTTTCAGCTGACATTCATTCTAAAGCCAAGAAAAAGGGCAGGTTCAGAACTAAGTGTGTTAGGAGAGATGACAGAGATTCTGGTTAGTCAACAAAATGATGGACTGGGTATTAGGACTATCTTGTACCTCACTGATACAAATAGGCATAATTATGCTCTAATTGTATTTAGAAAGAAAAGTTTTATTTTAACGGAAGGGTGATATGTAGGAGAAGCTAAGGGGGATGGAGTACCGAGAGGAAGAGAAGAAGTAAGGAGAGGAAAAGAAGAAGGAGAGGAGAAGCTAGGTGATGAGAGAGAGAAAGAGAGAGAAAGAGGAGGAGGCATGGAGGCAGATGTTCACGTGTTTCCACCAGTCAAAGCTATTTAATATATCTAGGTTGGGTATTGGGTTACATTTCTGATTGAGCAATACCAAACTTATAAAGCCTTTGATTAACATTTTAAAAATGTATAAGTGCAAAAAGAAAAAGGGGGCATAGGATAGGGGTTTTTTAGGGAGGGGAAATGGGGAAAGGGGATGGCATCTGAAATGTAAATAAAATATCCAATAAAAAATAATTTAAAAAACCAAAAAACTACACAGTCTTAGCCTACTGTGATACTCTGGGATTTTTCTCTCCAACACTGTCAACTTGATTCACTTCTTCCCACCTCCAAATTCCACTGGGCTTTTCCAGGACTCATCTTCTCTATGCTCCCAGTTAGGACTGTGCCCTCCTATCCCATAGTCTTACCTAAATTCTATAAGACTCCCTTCCTCTTATGGGACTCCCCTTTTGCACGCAGCTAAAAAGGCCAATTGTTTTTTAATCCCAGCAACTGGCTTGTCTCCCCTAGGACTTCCTGTCATATACATTGCAAAGTAAGTTCCCTCTTTCATACCCCACAAGACCTTTCACACTTCAGTAATTAACTTCATGATCCCACTAGGCCTTTTTCTCCTCTTCCTTATCTATCTTTTTGGTTCTTATCCTTCCCAACTTGTATGCTATTATTTTAGATTATACTTTTCTGAACTAATGGATAAGCATTACTCCACACATTATATATAATTCTCCAAGTGCTGCCAAATCACATGACTCCTATGTTCTCTCACCTTCATTTCCCAGAGTAGCCCACTGCTACTCATGTTATAAGTTGCCCTTTCCTTTGCGAATGTGGAGGGTTAAATGAGAAGTGTCCCCCATAGGGTCCAGTAATTTAATACTTGTGACTCAGTTGATTGAGGCTATTTAGGAAGGTTGAGGAAATGCAGTCTGGCTAGAGTAAGTATGTAATTAAAAGCCTTGTATAGTGCTTTCAGAGTACTGTTTTCTTTTTGTTTGAAATTTTGGATGAGTTTGCACTTTCTACCACACCTACATTTCATCACTTCCTAACATGATAAACCCTGACTATGACCATTAGTCAAAAATAAAGCACTGCTTCCTTTTTTAAAAAAAGTTTTTTAAGAACTATTTATGTATTTAGGTTTATGAGTACACTGTAGCTGTTCTCAGACACACCAGAAGAAAGCATCAGATCCCTTTACAGATGGTTGTGAGCCACCATGTGGCTGTGAATTGAACTTAGGAGAAGTCAGTGCTCTTAACCTCTGAGCCATCTCTTCAGCCCCTGAAGCACTACTTCAAAACGTTGCCTCAGTCATGGTGTTTTATCACAGGAACAGGTACCAGAAAGTGGGCTGTGAAGAACCTGATCATGGTGGGGGTTTTTTGTTGTTGTTTTGTTTTTGGAGAGACTTGGAATGCTTTGGAATACTGGACTAGAACAGTGATTGAATGATGTAAACAGAGCTTAAAGTGTTGTTCTAAAGAGAGCCAGGAAGTAGTGCTAATGTTAATATGAAGACAATGGAGGCCCAGCACACGAGGCTTCAGTGGGGAAAATTATTCAAAACTGTGCCGGAGCCATTCATATGATACTGAGCAAAGAAAATCTGTTTGATTTCTGACAATCTCCTGATAACTTGCCTGAGGCTAAATTAAAATTAATGAACTAATTTCTTGGGTGGGGGAATTTTAAGGCAGCCAAACACTGAATCTGTTGTGTGGTTGTTACTAATAACACTTATGCAGATCTAGAGCAAGTGGAGCAAAAAGAATTTCAAAATGTAGTTTAGAGGGGTATGGTGGTTTAATTATGCCTGGTCCAAAAAGTGGCAGTTAGGAGTTGTGGCCTTGTGGGAGAAAGTGTGTCACTGTGGGGATGGGCTCGTTTTAACTGCCTGAAAGGCAGTCTTCTTCTTGTTTGACTTTAAAACAAGAGTAGAATTATCAGCTCCTCCTGAACAATGACTGCCAGGACACTGCCATGCTCCCACTGTGATGATAATGAACTGAACCTCTGAACCTAAAAACCATTCCTAATTAAATGGTGTTGCCTTGTTCATGGTGTCTTTTTACAGCAATGAAATTCTAAGACAAGGAAGCAGGGGGGGGGGATGCACTAGAGAACTTAATGTTATACTCATAGCATGTGTTGAAAAATGAGGCTATAATTGTTGATATTAGTACAGTTAAGGAGAGGCCTGCTTCCCACTGGAACAAAGGGAAATATAAGATCCTACCAACCTAAGCTTCCAACTGATGAAAGAGAACCTAAGGCATTTTCTACTCCTAGAAAGAAACGGAATTAAAAATCTGTTATCAATGTGTTTCAAGTGAGCTAGGATCCAACCCAAACTGGAGCAGAATTTGAAAGTGTTGTTCACATGGTGTTGGCTTTAGCAACACAAGTGACACAAAAGCGAGTGGTCATGAATTCTTCTTCCAGTTTGAGAGAGCTGCTGAGGCCCGTCAGCATGTGACAGGGAAGTGCTTATATGAAGGCCCCAAGAGTCAGGAAGCCCTGAGAAGTCATCAAAAGAGACTGAAAGTGAGGCCTCTATAGAAGTTATGGTAGCGATGTCAGAGTCATGAGCAATCTTCCATACAACGAATGGAACCAACACAAACCAGATACATGTTACAGTCAAAATCTTCAGTGGCAACAGTTGTCTAAGTCCTTTAACACCAGACATAGAGCCTGCTATGCTGTATTCTTTTATTGATACAGTATTTCCTCACAATCCTCCTCTTTTTTTTGCAATGGTAATACAACTTTGTATCATTATATGTTAGAAATAGATAATTTGTTTTTTGATTTTGTATGAGATTTCAAAGAAAAGATTTCTTTGAGTTTCAGAAGAGACGTTGGCCTTTTAAACTTTTTGTATTTTTTTTTGTATTTTTTTTTTTTTTTTTTTTTTTTTTTGGTTTTTCGAGATAGGGTTTCCCTGTATAGCCTCCTTTTAAACTTTTTAAAATGTGGTTTTCCATGAAGATTTTTTGAGTTAGTCTAAATGTGTGTTACATTATGATATAGCCATGAGGTCTGTGCATAACACAGAATAGGATGGCATGGTTTAATAGAAAATATCACACAAAGGCTTCATCATTTGACTATTTGATCCCTAGCTGGTGGTGATATTCAGGTTTCACACAAATTCTTAATTGAAACTATCACACAAAGAATACTATTAAAGTCATTGTGTCCCTCTGAGAAATCACAATCTTTTCTTCTCACAAAACATTCCAATAAACTGTCAGTATTCAATGTCTTTTCCAGCCTAAATCTATAGAATTCGTCCCCAAACAACCAGTCTGTCTGGTATCAACTTCCATTTTAGTTTAGTTTCTGTTATAATAAAAGACTGACTAAAAACGATGTGAGAAGGAGAGAGTTCATTTCATCTTACATTTTACAATCCATCATAAAGGGTAGCCAAGGAATGAATTCAAGGTAAAAACCAAAGCAGACAATGGGGGAGACGGTAGGTTGCTGATTATTGTCTTGCTTTCCCTAGCTTGTTCAACTATCTTTATTTTAATAGCCTGGGCCCACCTATACATAGATTATATTGCCTAAAGTAGGCTCAGAATCCTTTCATCAATTAGGGACTAAGACAATAAACCACAGACATGCACACAGGCAAACCTTATAAATTTTTTCAAATGATATTCCCTTTTTCCTCATATGTTTGTGCCAACTCGACGAAAACCATAAGCAACCACCCCAGAATGTTATGTTCAGACACTATTGCTGAAGATATCACATATCTGACTCATAAGACATGGAAAAACTCAATCTTGTATTAATGTGGACATTTCATGCCTAGCTTTCATAATGCTAGGAGGTTCTATGCGAGCAAGCAACAGAGGTAGAAAAGTAATCAAGCATCTTACTTTCTGATTGGGCTTAAAATCACCTCCACAATACAGAACTCCAGAACTCATGGCAGTTACTGTCAACAGAAGCATTTGGTTGGTAAAGTCATATGTCCAAGAGAGAATTTAACACTGTTATTCTGCTAAATGGACATAAGAATAAACTATTCATTAAGTTAATGTATTCATACCCATAGATAACTGAATTTCTCAACTCTCATCAAAGAAGCTTTGTTTGTTGTCACAGTAGACGGTGACTAATACAGAAATCAACAACTGCTCAATGTACAAAGAATGAGAAACTGTGGAGTTTATGCTCTAACTGGAAAATCTATATTAAATTTCTCATCCCAAGGCTCAGAAAACATTGTGGAAGAGGGGACAAAAAGATTATAACAGTTAAAGGTATTGAGTATCTAAAAACACAAAAATAAGTGTTTCCTAACACAAGTACACAGTTACACACATGAACTCACAGCAACTATGGCCACATGAAGACTTGGACAACATCAAGCTATCTAATCTTTCATCATGCGTGGAAGTGTGGGACTTGTGAAATATCACCTGCAGCTAAGGAGCTATTAGCAATTGACGGTTGTTGAGAAATAGAGTTTGTGTGTGTGTGTGTGTGTGTGTGTGTGTGTGTGTTGTTGTTGTTGTTGTTGTTGTTGTTGTTTGCTTGTCTTCAGGAATATAGTCCCTGCAAGGTTCCATGGGCTCAAGTATATCATCCTATAGCCATGCACATATAGGCAGCACCAAGTAGACTCTGGACCTTAAAAAAGAGCACATGAGGTTGGAGAAAAGCATGGGAAGGATGGGGAAAAACTGAAGGAGAAAAAGTTGAGGCCCCAAAAAATACATTATACATATGCATAAAAATTTCAAACAATAAAAATAAAATAAAGTAAAATAAAAAATATAAATAAAATTAAAAAAATAAAGTAAAAACATGGGAAGGGAATGAAAATTCTCAGAACCAAATAAAAATGAAAATATAGCATACAAAAAAGCTTCAGAATGCAGGAACAACTCTGAGAAAAAAATTTTAGTTGTGACTGAATGACTTTATTAAGCTATTATAAAATCAAGAAGTTGAACTAAAGATCAAAAGTAGAGATATTAGATACTGTGGCAAAAAATAAATGAAACTAAAAGAAGAAGAAAAATTGTCATCAAAATAAGATTGGCTCTTTGAAAAGATACGTAAGATTAACATATCCTGAAAGAAGATAACTAAAGAAGGAGAAGAACTATAAGTAAATATAATTGATAGTTTAAATAAGAAAGGAAACATTACAGCAGATCTCACTGAGATAAAGAGTGTCATTAGAGGATATTTCAAAACTAATAATTAGAAGACTATGACTACTGCCTTTCAGAAAGATAAAGGGATGAAGAAGAAAGGGAAAGGTTTCTAGAAACATATACCAATCAAGCCAGGAACATATATAAAGAAAAAAAAAAAAAACCTTACAACTAGGAAAAGTGGTACATGCTTTTAATTCCAACATTTGGGATGTAAGGATCAGAGGATCCATATGAATTCAAGTAGTCAAACCTGGTCTAAATGTGAATTATTGGCCAACCAGAGCTATGTCATTAGACTGTGTCAAAAAACAAAATATTTTACATTTTTCAATAACAGCCAATGAATTTAATTAACTGCACAATATTTCTCAACAAAGATATCATAACAGTTGATAAATTAATGGCTGCATTTTATCAAATTCTTGTTATGAATGGAAGTGCTTTTCAAAGTAGCACACAGAATAGAAATTGAAGGCATTCTTTAAATATCATTCTATAAAGAATATATTATGACACTAAAACTGAATAAAGATGAGAAGGTAATAGATGTGAAAATCATTAACCAAACAATTATAAATCAAATTCAGCAACAAATTTAAAGAGTAAATATAATTTAGTAGGTTTTGTTTGTTACAGAAATGTAACACATACAAATAAGTAAGTGTAGTAGAGCACATGAAATACAAAGGAGAAAAATCAAAGATACATACCCATAGATTTGGTCAAAGGTTTCTAACAACATGTAAAACTGTTTTAATAACTTCTGGTCTGCACTTCCACTTGAGACAGATCAGCCTGCTCCCTTGGCTATTATACCCCATAGCATACCTGTCCCCAAGGAGGTCTGCAGTAACCAGGGAGAAGTGAGATACCCATCCTAATCCCCATGCCAGCTGGGACCCCCAAAGCCCAGCATACACAGGGTCTATCCTGATCTCCTGCGCCCCATAGACATTCCAGTTGGTACCTCCATCTACAACTTCAGCAGATCCTGCTCCTGAACCCCAAAACTTGCCTGTCATCCAGGAGGTTCGCCCTAATTAGGAATACAGGATGTCTGACCTAACCAGAAAAACAGGAGAACTGCTCTAACTAGGGACACTAGATGCCTATTCTAACCAGAGGAGAGAATAGAGGAGGTACAGAAGACCCTAACCCCCTAACCAGAGACAGAATTTCCTACCTCCAAGGAATCTTGCTCTGGTCAGAGACACGCAAGCCAATTAAGGAATCACCATCCCTGACCTCAAACTGTTCTACAGGGCAATAGTAATAAAAACTGCATGGTATTGGTACAGAGACATGCGGGAAGATCAATGGAATAGAATTGAAGATCTAGAAATGAACCCACATACCTATGATCCCTTGATCTTTGACAAAGGAGCTAAAACCATCCAGTGGAAAAAGGACAGCATTTTCAGCAAATGGTGCTGGTTCAACTGGAGGTCAACATGTAGAAGGATGCGAATCAATCCATTCTTATATCCTTGTACAAAGCTCAAGTCCAAGTGGATAAAAGTTTCTTCACCTAAAACCAGATACACTGAAACTAATAGAAGAGAAGGTGGGGAAGACACTCGAATACCTAGGCACAGGGGAAAAGTTCCTGAACAGAACACCAATGGCTTATGCTCTAAGATCAAGAATTGACAAATGGGACCTCATAAAATTGCAAAGCTTCTGTAAGGCAAAAGACACTGTCAATAAGACAAAGCGGCAACCAACAGATTGGGAAAAGATCTTAACCAATCCTACATCTGATAGAGGGCTAATATCCAAGATATACAAAGAACTCAAGAAATTAGACTCCAGACAACCAAATAACCCTATTAAAAATGGGGTACAGAGCTAAACAAAGAATTCTCAATAGAGGAAACTCAAATGGCTGAGAAGCACCTTAAGAATTGCTCAACATCCTTAGTCATCAGGGAAATGCAAATCAAAACAACCCTGAGATACCACCTCACACCAATCAGAATGGCTAAGATCAAAAATTCAGGTGATAGTAGATGCTGGCAAGGATGTGGAGAAAGAGGAACACTCCTCCATTGTTGGTGGGATTGCAAACTGGTACAACCACTTGGTGGGATTGCAAGCTGGTACAACCACTCTGGAAATCAGTCTGGCATCTCCTCAGAAAACTAGACATAGCATTATCTGAAGATCCAGCTATACCACTCCTGGGCATATACCCAGAAGATGCTCCAACATATAATAAGGATATATGCTCCACTATGTTCATAGCAGCCTTATTTATAATAGCCAGAAGCCGGAAAGAACCCAGATGTCCCTCAACAGAGGAATGGGTACAAAAAATGTGGTACATTTACACAATGGAGTATTACTCAGCTGTTAAAAATAAGGAATTTGAGAAATTCTTAGGTAAATGGATGGAACTAGAAATTAATCATCCTGAGCGAGTTAACCCAACCACAAAAGAACACACATGGTATTTACTCACTGATAAGCAAAGGTTAGCCCAAAAGCTTGGAATAGCGAAGACTCAACTCACAGACCACAAGAAGCTCATGAAGAAGGAAGACCAACTGTGGATGCCTCAGTCCTACTTAGAAAGAGTAACAAAAATACTCAAGGGAACAAATATGGAAACAAAACATTGGACAGAAACTGAAGGAGGGGCCATCTGGAGACCATTCCACCTGGGTATTCATCCCATGTACAGTCACCTAAGCTAGACACTGATGTGGATGGCTGGAAGTGCATGCTGTCAAGAAAATGATATAGCTGTCTCCTTAGAGGTCTGCCAAAGACTAACACACTCAGAGGATGATGCTCACAGCTAACCACTGATCTGATCAAGGGTTTCCCAATGGAGAGGTTAGAGAGAAGACTGAAGGAGCAGAAAGAGTTTGTGACCCCATGAGGAGAGCAATAATGACCACCAACTAGAGCCCTCCAGGGTCTAAACCACCAGCCTGGGAGCACATAGGGAGGGACCCATGACTTCAGCTATATATGTAGGAAAGGATGACCTTGTGGGGCATATGTGGGAGAGGAGATTCTTGGTCCCATGAAGGACGAACACCAAGTGGGGGGGGGAATGTGAGGGTGGGGAGGTGGGATTTGGGGGGTAGGTGGGGGCACAGCCTCATAGAAGCATGAGGAGGGGGGATGAAATAGGAGGTTCTGGGTGGTGGGGAGAAGTGGGGTAAGGGAATAAAATCTGAAATGTAAATATAATACCCAATAAAAAAAGAAAAAATGAAGAAGGACCCTTCATACTCATCAATGGAAAAATCCACCAAGATGAACTCTCAATTGTGAACATCCATTTCCTAAATGCAAGGGCAGCCTCATTCATAAAAGAAACCTTACTAAAGTTCAAAACACACATTGAACCTTGTACACTAATAGTGGGTGACTACAACACCCCACTCTCAAGAATAAACAGGCCATTGAAACAGAAACTAAACAGAGACACGGTGAAATTAACAAAATTTATGAACAAAATAGATTTACAGATATCTATAGAACATTTCACCACAAAACAAAAGAATAAAACTTTTTCTCAGCACCTCATGGAACTTTCTCCAAAACTGACCATATAATTTCACAAAACAATTTGAAGAACACATCAAAAACATCATTCACCACAATCAAGTAGGTTTCATTGCAGGGGTGTAGGGATGGTTCAGTATAAGAAAATCCATAAACATAATCCACTATATGAAAAACTCAAAGAAAAGAAGTCACATTATCGTCTCATTAGATGCTGAAAAAGCATTTGACAGATCTAACACCCCTTCATGGTAAAAGTGTTAGAGAGATCAGAAATTCATGCCACATACATAAATTTAATAAAAGCAATGTAGAGCAAACCAATAGCCAACGTCAAACTAATTGGGGAAAAACTAGAACCAATCTCACTAAAGTCAGTGACAAAACAAGGCAGCCACTCTCTCCCTATCTGTTCAATATAGTACTTGAAGTCCTAGCTAGAGAAATTTGATAAGGAATGGAAATACACAGCTTCTGGGAGTTGGGGGACCCTCTAGAAAGTCCCAGAGACCTGAGATGTGAGCGACTACCAGGGCTCAATGGAGGTTACTTTAGTGGAAAAGTATAACAGTAGGGAGAGGGAACCTGAAGAGGCCACCCCCACTAGATAGATAGTGCCCCAAGTGGGTGGATGGGCTTAGCAATCCACTGTCAAAATTTCTGACCAAGTATTCAAACAACAATTGAAAGACAATTGTTCCTGTCTAAAAGAAATGCAGGGACAGAAATGGAGCAGAGACTAAAGGAAAGGCTGTCAAGTAACTGGCCCAACTTGGGATTCATCCCCTGTCACTATTACTGATGCTGTGTTGTGCTTACAGACTGGAGCCTGGCATGGCTGTCCTCTGAGAGGCCCTATCAGCAGCTGACTAAGACAGATGTAGATACTTACACCAACCATTAGAGTGCAATCTGGGACCCCTATGAAAGAATAAGGTGAAGGATTGAAGGAACTGAAGGGAATGGCAAGCCTATAAGAAGACCAACAGTGAGTGTCAACTAACCAGGACTCCTGACAGTTCCCAGAGATTAAACCACCACCCAATGAGCATGCACAGACTGGTCTGACGCCCCAGGCACATATATAGCAGAGCACTGCTTTGTCTGGCCTCAGTAGGAAAGAATGTGCCTAATGGGTAGACTTGAGGCCCTACAGAAGGGGGATGCCCAGTGTAGGAAGCATCCTTTCAGAGGCAAAGGGTAGGTGGAATGGGATGAAGAATAGTGGGAGGTGGGGGGGACCAGGAGGAGGGTAATATCTGGAATGTAAATAATTAATTAATTAATTAAAATAGTGGTACAGTGGTGGTGCACACCTTTAATCCCAGCACTTGGGAGGCAGAGGCAGGTAGATTTCTGAGTTCGAGGCCAGCCTGGTCTACAGAGTAAGTTCCAGGACAGAGAAACCCTGTCTTGAAAAAAAAAAGTTTTAATCAAAGATTTAATAATTACTTCATTATAACAAAGGCTCCAGGTTATACACCTATATGGAACATCATAGTGAATGGGAAAAACATACTGAAAGAAATTCTTCTAATGTCAAGAATGAGCACTCTCATAATTCTGACTCCTTATAGTACTTGATATTGTTACAAGAAAAATAAGGAAGTTAAAGAAAAATAAAATACAAATAGAAAAGTAGTAGAATACTCACAGCATATTATATTATTTGTTACTTGAAAGACCATAAACACTCCATCAGAAGACTTTTAGTTCTGATAAGCAAAATAAGCAAAACAACAGAGCACACACACACAAAAATCAATAGCAATGAACTGAATAAGAAACAAATTGGTGAACAAATTTCCTCTCAGTGCAGCCTCAACATAAGCAATAAAATACCTATGAATAAACTTTACTAAATAGTTCAAAAAGTTCTAGAGTGAAACTAAGGAAAAAATGAAAAATGGAACTAAAAAGATCATAGAAAAGACAAAAACCTTCTATTGTCAGCGATCTATATTTATTTATATAAATAAAGTTAATGATACTATTTACAAGTTCAGAAACCCTTAAAATTTATTTAGAAATAGAAAATACTCTGAATAACCAAACACCATGAATAACCAATGTAATTCTGAGAAAAATGAGCCACATTTGGAGGCATCACAAAGCCCAATTTAAAACACTGCAGACTCAACACAGTATGGTAATGGTGGCACATAGCTCTCTCCTCTTATCAGAGAGGCATCTTATTTTAGTGGATGATAGGTAACACTGAGTCTCATGAGAAAAAGTGCAGTAATGAGTGGCTGTGGAATGTTTAGCCTTAAGAGAGGCATCTATATAAGTTCTCCCACCAAGGCTCAAGGAATATTAGAGAAAGAGATAGAAAAATTATAAGAGCCAGAAGTTGGCAAAGACTACTCCAAACAGTGTTGAAACTGTTTTCTGGACATGACACAGTTAGGGCAATATACTCATGAAGTCAAACAGCTGTGACTAGCTCCATAATATCTGTACAATAGCAAGCCAGTAAACATTTCAACATGGATGGGAAAGAGACACAGAAATCCCCACTCCTACCTGAGAGATACTGGCAAGTTGATGGCTGTTGGAGGAGGGAATGTCAGTGTTTTTCCAGTGGTGTGGTCTTTTGTACATTGCTCATGATCCAGTAGATGGGCCAACATCCATTGGCATGGGGACATATCTAATTGGAATCCCTGAGTTATAAATAAAAAAGACTAGGACATGAAGTTGAGAGGGACTTGTGGAGATATCTAGGAGGTGTTGGAAGTTGAAAAGTAGGCTAGGTATGCCAACGTGTTGATTGAGGCTAAATCCTTTCCATTTTGTTCAAAAAATAAAAATGGACCCAAAGTGCTGATGTCATGAGATATAAAATTTTAAAGTTACTGGAGCAAAACATTCAAGATATAGATGTGGATACTAAAGTTCTGAAATTTAGCAATTCAAGAAATAAAAGCAAAAAGTACCAAATAAAATTGCATCAAATTAAAATGTTCTCATACATCAAAGTAAGAACTGAGTAAGTAAAAAGTGTCTATGAGAGGGTAGGAAGTGATTGTTCTTTGTTTGTTTGAGGATTAATGCCAAGAATAATATATATACATACAGTTTGCCATATTCCATATATATATATA